>NW_013568846.1:0-439 GCF_000499745.2 Eimeria mitis | reverse complement strand
GTATGCTGGGTGTGGGTGGTGGTGGTGTTGTTCCTACCCCCATTCTAACTGTATTTTGGGTTGTGTTGACAGTTGCTGGGGCTATACTGATGAATATAAGAGCGTGCTGCTGCACTAGCATATGTAATATATTAATGGTGGTGTTGTTTGGTGCTGGTAGTTTATTATCTATTATAACTTCGTTTGTATTTGCATCTATATATAATACAGTTTTAGATAAACCACAAGAAAATACAGATTATACACATTTATTTATTGTTATGGAAAGAGGTACTGGTGTTGTTGTTGTTGCTTCTCTTTCTATTGCTGCTGCTGTTATGTCTTTTCTTGCTGCTGTTTATTCTGCACGATCGCTGCTATGCTGCGGTGGAGGAGTTAACAGCTAAATATAAATAAATATATATATATATATATATATATAAATATATATATATATATA
>NW_013568845.1:275-407 GCF_000499745.2 Eimeria mitis | reverse complement strand
GCAGCAGCAGCAGCAGCAGTGAGGAATGCTGTTTAGATGCAGTTCCTGCTCCGTTCAGGAGAGGGTACCAGAAGCTTATCGAGGCGGGGGGCCCCCTACGGCTGCCTGAGCTCGCAAATCTCTTTGGTTTAC
>NW_013568845.1:0-175 GCF_000499745.2 Eimeria mitis | reverse complement strand
CTCGTCGTGTTCAGAAGCAGCAAGGTGGGGTTGCTGTGACCACGCCTGTCGCCTCCTCGAAGACTAGGCCGGGCACCTCCACCCACACCGGCAGCAGCAGCAGCAGCAGCAGCAGCAGCAGCAGTGAGGAATGCTGTTTAGATGCAGTTCCTGCTCCGTTCAGGAGAGGGTACCA
>NW_013568844.1:11195-11364 GCF_000499745.2 Eimeria mitis | reverse complement strand
GCAGCAGCAGCACCAACAGCAGCAGCAGCAGCAGCAGCAGCAGCAGCAGCAGCAGCAGCAGCAGCAGCAGGACTGACAACATCAAGCATTGCATCTATTTCTTTATCGAAGGCAGCAGCAAACGAATCCCAATCACACTCTGCTGCAGCAGATTCATTTTGCTTTTCTT
>NW_013568844.1:10714-11183 GCF_000499745.2 Eimeria mitis | reverse complement strand
TTCATTTTGCTTTTCTTCTTCCTGCTGCTGCTGCTGCTGCTGTGTATTGCTGCTGCTGCTGCTGCTGTCTGCTGCTTCTGCATGGTGTCTATTGCAGCATGCTGCTGCAGCAGCAGAAGCAGGGGGCCCAAACAACGAGAAAGGATCTGTCTCTATTTCTTCCTCTTCCTTCTTTTCTTTCTGCTGCTGCTGCTGCTTCTGCTTTGCTGCTGCTGCTGCTGCTGCTGCTGCTGTTGCTTCTCCCCCATACCTGCATGCATTTATATCTCCGCATGCACAAGGAGAACAATCTATAAACCTAAACGCATCGCTCAGCCGCCGCAGAGAAGAGCTCGTGCATGCAGCGTTTATAACGCGGCGAAAGGGGGCCCCCTAGAAAGGTACTATCATCTACAAGGAGATCTGAATATGGGGTTGGTGATGGTGTTGCTTCTGTTTGCTGCAGTCTGTATCGAGGATGAAAATTTTG
>NW_013568844.1:9255-10215 GCF_000499745.2 Eimeria mitis | reverse complement strand
TCTGAATCGGAGGCTGCTGTGCCCCCCCCGGGGCCCCCTCTTAATACAAATCCATCTGCTGCTGCTGCTGCTGCTGCTGCAGCAATTGCTGCTGCTGCTGCTCCCCCCTCACCCCGCTGCAGCAGCGAAGGAGAATCTCCCCTTGCTGCTGCTGCTGCTTCTGGGCTGTCTTGGCCCCCCATGAGAAACTACAGCAGCAGCAGCAGCAGCAGCAGCAGCAGCAGCAGCAGCAGCAGCAGGGAGCAGCAGCAGCTGCTGCTGTTTATAGTGATTGCAGCAGCAAAAAGGAAATATAATAATTTTATAATATAATACAGAGAATTGTGTTATTACATTTATATAATAAACAAACAAACAAAACACAGCTGCTGCTGCTGCTGCTGCTGATGCTGTTGCTGTTGCTGTTGCTGTTGCTGTTTTTTTTGTTTTGCTGCTGCTGTTGCTGCTGCTGCTGCTGCAGGGAGAAGAGGAAGCCCGAGGCGCTGGACGCAGCAGCAGCAGCAGCAGCAGCAGCAGCAGCAGCAGCAGCAGCAGCAGCAGGTGGTTGTTGTCTGTGTTTGCAGCTGAAAGAATAAAATAAATAAAAAATAAAAAACAAATAAAATAAAATAAAAAAAATAAAAAAAAAAGAAAAAGAAAAAGAGAGAAAAGGCAGCAGCAGCGCCCCCGGTAGCCCCCCCCGGGGGCTCCCTGGCTGCAGCAGAACAAATGAAATAAAATAAATAAAAAAAAGAGAAATAAATAAATAAAATAAAAATAAATAAAATAAATAAATTAAATAAATAAAAACACAAACACAACAAACATCGACGAGGCCTCGTTTGCTGCTTATTAAGGCCTACAGCTGCAGCCACCGCTGCTGCTGCGCATGCATACACCGCATGCATGCATGCATGCAGCAGTATATATATATATATATATATATATATATTTTGGGGTTTATATATATATATATATTTA
>NW_013568844.1:9040-9155 GCF_000499745.2 Eimeria mitis | reverse complement strand
AGCCACCGCTGCTGCTGCGCATGCATACACCGCATGCATGCATGCATGCAGCAGTATATATATATATATAAATATATATATTTTTTGGGGTTTATATATATATATATATATTTAT
>NW_013568844.1:8851-8940 GCF_000499745.2 Eimeria mitis | reverse complement strand
GAGAAATAAATAAATAAAATAAAAATAAATAAAATAAATAAATTAAATAAATAAAAACACAAACACAACACAAATCGACGAGGCCTTGC
>NW_013568844.1:8437-8751 GCF_000499745.2 Eimeria mitis | reverse complement strand
TTTTTTTTATATTTTTTTCTTTTTTTTTCTTCTATACAAACTGCGTATAACAACACCGAGGCCCCAGGGCCCCCCTGCTGCATGCGCTTGCTGCAGCAGCAAACAGCAGCCCACTGCAGCAGCAGCAGCAACAGCAGCAGCAGCAGCAACACCACAAAGTAGCAGCAGCAGCGGTAACAGCAACGCTGCTGCAGCAGCAGGCCCACCACTGCTGCTGCTGCAGCAACAACGGCAGCAGCAACAACTGCTGCAGCGGCAGCAGCAGTGGCAACAGCAGAGCTGCAGCAGCAGCAGCAGCAGCAGCAGAAGCAGAA
>NW_013568844.1:7913-8337 GCF_000499745.2 Eimeria mitis | reverse complement strand
CAGCAGCAGCAGCAGCAACACCACAAAGTAGCAGCAGCAGCGGTAACAGCAACGCTGCTGCAGCAGCAGGACCACCACTGCTGCTGCTGCAGCAACAACGGCAGCAGCAACAACTGCTGCAGCTGCAGCGGCAGTGGCAACAGCAGAGCTGCAGCAGCAGCAGCAGCAGCAGCAGAAGCAGCAGCAGAACAGCAGCAGCAGCAGAACTTCAGCAGCGACAGAGCTGCAGCAGCAGCAGCAGAACTGCAACAGCAGCAGCAGAACTGCAGCAGCAGCAGCAATGCTGAGAATACCAGCTAGCAGCAGGGGCCCCCTGCTGACGTGGGGCCGGGGGGCCCCCCTCAGGGGCCCCTGCGCACCTCGTGTTTGCTGCAGTGTTGCTTCCTGCTGCTGCTGCTGCTGCGGCAGCAGCAGCAGTGCATGC
>NW_013568844.1:7510-7813 GCF_000499745.2 Eimeria mitis | reverse complement strand
CTTCCTGCTGCTGCTGCTGCTGCGGCAGCAGCAGCAGTGCATGCGCTGCTGCTGCTGCTGCTGCTGCTGCATGCAGCGGCCTAAACTCTGCTCCCCGCCACCACACAGGCAGACGCATGACAGCTGAGCCGCGTGCAGCAGCAGCAGCAGCAGCAGCAACAGCAGCAACAGCTGCTGCTGCTGCTGCAGCACCCCACAGCACAGCCGTGCGCGTAACCCGTTGCTGCAGCCTGCCCAGCAGCAGCAGCAGCATCAGCAGCAGCAGCAGCAGCAGCAGCAGCAGCAGCAGCATGTATTTGAGTA
>NW_013568844.1:6887-7410 GCF_000499745.2 Eimeria mitis | reverse complement strand
CTTCCTGCTGCTGCTGCTGCTGCGGCAGCAGCAGCAGTGCATGCGCTGCTGCTGCTGCTGCTGCTGCTGCTGCTGCATGCAGCGGCTTATCCTCTTCTCCCCGCCACCACACAGGCAGACACACGGCAGCTGAGCCGCATGCAGCAGCAGCAGCAGCAGCAGCAGCAACAGCAGCAACAGCAGCAGCTGCTGCTGCTGCAGCACCCCACAGCACAGCCGTGCGCGTAACCCGTTGCTGCAGCCTGCCCAGCAGCAGCAGCAGCATCAGCATCAGCAGCAGCAGCAGCAGCAGCAGTAGCATGTGTTTGAGTGCAGCAGGAGCAGTTGGTTTGTTTCCTATATCACTAGCATCCCCATCAGCAGCAACAGCAGCAACAGCAGCAGCAGCAGCAGCAGCAGCAGCAGCAGGATGCATGCAGCTGCAGCAGCAGCAGCAGCAGCAGCAACAGCAGCAACAGCAGTGCATGCACAGCCTGCAGCAGCGGCGGTTTGTTAGGAGCGGCTACTTTCGCAGCGACGCAGA
>NW_013568844.1:6685-6787 GCF_000499745.2 Eimeria mitis | reverse complement strand
TTCTCTTTATCTCTCCTTTTTATTGTTTTATATTTAGGGTTTAGGGTTTAGGGTTTAGGGTTTAGGGTTTAGGGTTTTTGTTTTTTCTTTTCTTTTTTCGTC
>NW_013568844.1:6193-6585 GCF_000499745.2 Eimeria mitis | reverse complement strand
TAAACCCTAAACCCTAAACCCTAAACCCTAAACCCTAAACCCTAGGATTTTAATGTAAGAAAGGAGAACAAATGCTGATGGTGTTTAATAGGTGTTTGTGGTTTTTCTTTCTCTTTCTTTTTCTGTTTTTGTTTTATTTTTTTTTCTCTTTTTTCTCTTTATCTCTCCTTTTTATTGTTTTATATTTAGGGTTTAGGGTTTAGGGTTTAGGGTTTAGGGTTTTTCTTTTCTTTTTTCGTGAGTATTTAGGGTTTATATTTGTTTGTTTGTTTTATATTTTATCTATCACAAGCAATCATCCTGCTGTTGCTGTTGCTGCTGCTGCTGTTGCTGCTGCTGCTGCTGCTGCTGTTACTCCCGTGCTGCTGCTGCTGCTGCTGCTGCTGCTGCTG
>NW_013568844.1:5029-5944 GCF_000499745.2 Eimeria mitis | reverse complement strand
TGCTGCTGCTGCTGCTGCTGCTGCTGCTGCTGCTGCTGCTGCTAGTGGTGGTGCTAGTGGTGGTGCTGGTGCTGATGCTGCTGCCGCGGCTGCTGGTGCTGGTAGCGCTGCTGCTGGTGGCGGTGCTGGAGGTGGTGGTGGTGCTGCTGCTGGTGGTGGTGCTGCTGCTGGTGCTGCTGCTGCTGCTGCTGCTGCTGCTGCTGCTGGGGTTTAGGGAGGTGTCTAGACAGCGAGTGTATATTTAGTGTTTAGGGTTTAGGGTTTAGGGCTTAGGGTTTAGGGTTTAGGGTTTATGGATGCAGGGTTTATCTCGACAGCGAGAGTATATTCGTTCTCTACTATCTAGGGTTTAGGGTTTAGGGTTTAGGGTTTAGGGTTTAGGGTTTAGGGTTTAGGGTTTATGCATGCAGGGTTTACCTGGACAGCGAGAGTATATTTGGGGTGTATAGACGGCTCCGAGAGACAGATGTAAACACACTACAACGATTTCTTCTTTTTACAAATAAAAATATAAATTATTCTTCTAGGGGTTTCTCTCCTCTTTGTGAGTTTATTTATTTATTTATTTATATTTATATTTATATTTATTTATTTTGTTTGTTTGTTTATTTATTTTGTTTATTTATTTATTTGTTTATTTTTTGTTTATTTATATTTACAACGATTTCTTCTCTTTACAAATAAAAATATAAATTATTCTTCTAGGGGGTTTTCTCCTCTTTGTGAGTTTATTTATTTATTTATTTATATTTATATTTATTTATTTATTTTGTTTGTTTGTTTGTTTGTTTATTTGTTTATTTATTTTGTTTATTTATTTATTTGTTTATTTTTTGTTTATTTATATTTACAACGATTTCTTCTTTTTACAAATAAAAATATAAATTACTCTTCTAGGGGGTTTTCTCCTCTTTG
>NW_013568844.1:1530-2122 GCF_000499745.2 Eimeria mitis | reverse complement strand
TTTTTTTTTTTTTTTTTTTTTTTTTTTTTTTTTTTTTATTTGTTTTATTTTATTTTGTTTTTGTTCAGTTCTTGTTTTATATATTTTATTTGTTTTATTTTATTTTGTTTTTATTTTGTTTTGTTTTATTTATTTGGTTTGTTTTGTTTTCTTTGTTTTATTTTATTTTGTTTTTATTTTTTTTTGTTTTATTTATTCTGTCTGTTTTCTTTTATTTTTTTGCTTTATGTTTTTTGTTTTATTTATTTTATTGGTTTTGTTTGTTTTGTTTATCTTTCTTCGTTTATTTTATTTATAACATTTATTTTTATATATAGCATTTATTTTTATTTATTTTAATTTATTTTATTTTATTTTATTTTATTTTTATTTATTTTATTTTATTTTATTTTTTTGCTGCTGCATGCAGACGAGTATTCTCTGGATCTATGGGAGGAGGTAATAGATGAGCACTTTCGTTTCTCCACTGTAAGTAGGGTTTAGGGTTTAGGGTTTAGGGTATATTAGGGTTTAGGGTTTATTAGGGTTTAGGGTTTATTAGGGTTTAGGGTTTAGAGTGTACGGTGTCTAGTGTATGTGTTTATAATCCTTT
>NW_013568844.1:1257-1430 GCF_000499745.2 Eimeria mitis | reverse complement strand
TTTAGGGTTTATTAGGGTTTAGGGTTTATTAGGGTTTAGGGTTTATTAGGGTTTAGGGTTTAGGGTTTACGATGCATAGTGTATGTGTTTATAATCCTTTGTTTTTTTTTTTTTTAATTTTGAGGGTTTTTCTCGAAAAAAATTTTTCAGGGTTTAGGGTTTAGGGTTTAGGT
>NW_013568844.1:1086-1157 GCF_000499745.2 Eimeria mitis | reverse complement strand
TTTTTGCTTTATGTTTTTTGTTTTATTTATTTTATTGGTTTTGTTTGTTTTGTTTATCTTTCTTCGTTTAC
>NW_013568844.1:0-736 GCF_000499745.2 Eimeria mitis | reverse complement strand
TTTAGGGTTTTGGGGTGTATATGCAGCTGGAGGAGATTCTGCATGCACTGGATTCAACAGCTACAAACCCAAACACTTTTTCTTTTTCTCTTCTTTCTCAGCAGCGGCTATCTAGCTGGGCTCGTGCTGCTGCTGCTCGCCTGCGGCAGCGATCCCCTCTCGCCCTCAAAGTAAACCCTAAACCCTAAACCCTAAACCCTAAACCCTAATTAGGGTTTAGGTGGGTATTAAGAAACACTCAGCAAAAACACTCTAAACCTAAACTAAACCCTAAACCATAGGGACCCAGGGGTTTAGATATATATAAATATAAAGATAATTTTTATTGTTTAGGGTTTAGGGTTTAGGGTTTAGGGTTTAGGGTTTGTGTGTGGGGTGTATATGCAGCTCACTCTCGAGCTGCTGCAGCGGCAGAAAAAGCTGCAGCAGCAAATCCTTGAAAACGCGGGAATCTCTCCATATGAATGGCGCCAGTAAATTAGGGTTTAGGGTTTAGGGTTTAGGGTTTAGGGTTGAGGGTTGAGGGTTTAGGGTTTAGGGTTTAGGGTTTAGGGTTTCTTAAGGATGCAGCGAATCCCCCCCAAGTTGTGCTGAGTTTAATCTTTCTCTACTAAGCTTTACTTACTAGGGTTTAGGGTTTATATATATATATATATATATATATATATATACATATATATATACATATATACATATATACATATCTATATATATATATATATATACATATATATAT
>NW_013568843.1:353-705 GCF_000499745.2 Eimeria mitis | reverse complement strand
GCTTAACGTTGTCCTGCGACTGGGTGGCGGTTGAAGACTACATGCGAAGGGGTGTTTGCTGCTGCTTTGGAGGGGTAGAGCACACGTTGGTACAAGTCGGTTTCCGCCTCTGCATGCGCAGTATTCCGTAATGCGGTGCAACGGGGGCACGGTCGCCGTCGCTGCTTTTTCTGTGATTTGCGTGTTCCGTGGCGTGCGTGTCGTGGATTAGGTGGTTTTCTCACTGTAGATGGAGGCTATTTGCAGTATGGCGAGTGTGAAATGCAGCTGATGGCACAGGCAGTTGCCTGCGCAACCGCTTCTGTTGGAACGAGTATGCTGTCAGCAGGCCGATAGACAAGGTTGGTCGATG
>NW_013568843.1:0-249 GCF_000499745.2 Eimeria mitis | reverse complement strand
GGCTCGTCGAGACGCGCTGCAGGCGGACGGTCAGCAACGATTGGGACACGCACAAAACAGCCGCAGCCATGTTGACCTGCTACAGAAAGTGAGCGACTGATGTTTTGAGCGCGAGGCGTTCCAAGCAGCTGGCTGTTGTGGCGGTTTGGTTTGCTCAGAGAGCAAGATGCAGTGCGGCGAAACTAGGTCTTGTGAGGGCCCGTTTGTGTTTGCGCCTCCTTGCCGCTCGGTGCTGGGGCAGTCCTGAGG
>NW_013568842.1:485-795 GCF_000499745.2 Eimeria mitis | reverse complement strand
TGCTGCTGCTGCTGCTGCTGCTGCTGCTGAAGGGACTGCTGCATTGTCCGTTTCTGTTCGGCGGTGTTTGGCGGCTGTTTCGCCGCTAGGGTGTATATCAGCAAACTCAGTTGCTGCTGCTGCTGCTGCTGCTGTTGCTGCTGCTGTTGCCGTTGCTGCTGCTGCTGCTGCAGCTGGCGCAGCAAATGCCTCGGCGGGCCGCGCTGCCTCACCTTCTCCGCTTTCACTGCAGCCACGGCCGCTCCCTGCTGCTGCTGCTGCTGCTGCTGTTGTTGCTGTTGTTGTTTTTGCTGCTGCTGCTGCTGCTGCA
>NW_013568841.1:9709-11914 GCF_000499745.2 Eimeria mitis | reverse complement strand
AAAGCAGTGTAATCTGCACCTCAACACCGCTTCCTACGCACAAGTTACAGTTCCTTCGGGGCAACGTTGTGCCGAACACTGAAGACATCGTTGTTGGAGCTTCCATTGAGAACCCCGGCTTCGAGGTAAAGTGTACCACTTTTAGAACTTCCTTTGCATGCTTCATCACGCTTCGTCCAGGGATACATTGATGACTTCCGCGTATACACCAGAGGGCTTCCTGTAAGTGAAACCGCCCATTGAATGCCTCTCCTGACGGAAGTCTAAGCGCATCGTCAGGACCATGAAGTATCTGCCATGACCATGCCCGCGCTGACTGGTGTACCAGATGCCGAGTTCGTTTCGCTAGGTGAGATCAGATGCACTCACTACTGCAAAGGCATGCGTCAACAAGAGGAATGTACAGGCTGCGATTCTTGCGGATACGATTTCGCAATGAACTCTAACATGTGTGGAGAGCCCGCAGCTCACCTCTGCTCACTGCAAGAACTCTATCAGGGAGGCATCCATGCGGCACGCATCAACGGTACGGGCATTGTAAAACACATGTAATTTCGTTATATCTTTACCATCACTCTTTCCAAAGGACTGCTGAACTCCAAAACGGAGATGTGGCATAGCGACATGACAGCCGGCGAAATGGCTCAGAATGAAAGCCGAATGGCATTGTGTTGCGCTGCATCGCGTGGCCCGGAAAGCGCGTAGCCAACCTGAGTAGCTGGCCACATGCTTTTTTAACGCTGAAACAATTTTGTTTTGTCGTCGAACCGACGTGGATCGATTGATGGGAAGTGCCAGGATGGTTTCATATCACTTTGGTGNTTGTTTTGTCGTCGAACCGACGTGGATCGATTGATGGGAAGTGCCAGGATGGTTTCATATCACTTTGGTGCATAGAAGTCAAAGCACATGTGATTATTAGGCAACATGTATTATCATTAGTTGAACACAGGAGAAACAGAAGGCTTAATCAAAAACTGGTTTTGAGTGCCATCAATCGTATCATCTCTGAATTGAGACGTAGATGTGGCCGTTTGCAAAATTCTGGTCGATGGTGACCGCATTCGACGATATGCGGAATTTCAGTGGTACACGCAGTCGAAGTCGACAAGTAGCAGGATCACCTGGGCATGTAGCAGAAACAGCGTACATATCTTTTAATGCCGTTAATCTTCCAGATGCCTGAGAACTTCAATGCATGCTTCGTCACTTGTATCAATCAAGTGTTGAGCTAGCTACGTTTAGCTGTTACCTGGGAGTTGAATACGCCACGAAGGGTCGTTAAGCCGCCCAGAAAAGAGCAAACTATTCGTGGCAAATTCGCGTCGAACGTTTTCAATTGTTCCCCCTGAAGCATCGCATAAGAAAATCCATAGGATAGTCGAAGCTAAGTAGTTCAGCATCTACGTGGTTCAGCATCGTCGTCAGAGGGATGCTCAGCTTTCTACTAAGCTAAGCATTTAGAAAACCTTGTCAGGAATTGAATTTTTGACTGTCTGTGCCCCAGGTCCTCCAATGATCTTATTCACTACGAGATTGGCGCTGACTGCTTTAACAGACATCCTTCAACAATATTTCTGGCGAACGCCCAATTCATCCACACCTGGGAGCACGACTTCGACTTCAAAGGAGTTTTGATGCTCTGCTGCACGATAAAGGAATCTATGCGAAGCATCCTTGAGAGCAGATAGGTTATGCTTTTCTTGAAATTGCCCTCTGCGCCCAAAAGTTCCTTGATCTTCGTTGCCTAGTTCTTGCTGCAGCATGTGATGCACAGCAGTACAAGAAGACGTTGGTAAAGATTGAGCCGAAGGCCGTAGGGGCAATTGGCAATCATTGGCACAGTTCGTGCATCGAATTACGAAGGCAAAAGTTCTTCTAGATTGTTGATGTGACGTTTTATCATACCTGGGGGAAAGGAAGACCGCTCACTCTTGATCTGCTCGCATTGCAGAAGGCATAAGACATTATTATATTTTGGATTCAGTCTAAATACTGGTGTACAGTTTCCTCGATGCATAGGGACGAATCGAAAAATGCGCTTCTAAGAGAAACTGGGTAACTCACGCACGCTCCTGGGTATTCTCGTCACAAGATACCGCAGAGGCCACCGGAAGGCACCCTGCACTCCCGGCGGGTTGTGCGTCTTTAGGATGACCACTAAATGCGCCACTCCGAATCTGTGAGCTATGCTGGGGCCCTGTG
>NW_013568841.1:6712-9629 GCF_000499745.2 Eimeria mitis | reverse complement strand
ATGTATCCCTCTGCTGCAAGGGAGAGGAAATTGACAGATTGATTACGTTGGCTGACTCCTATTTCTGAGCAAGCAGCCTCATAAGGATCCAACCCTATGTAGTAGAGGAGTGCAGTTGGTGCGGAAGCATGTGGCAACTTCACAGAGGCAAATTGAATGATTACATCTTCCAAGCGTTTCACCCCGAATGGTTCTGAAGGTGTTTCAGAGTTCCAGCTTAGCTTGGGATGGCACTGCTTCGAGGCGTCTGTTACAGCAGCGGACATGGTTGACTCCGAGACTGGGACTCGTCCAAGGTCACGAAACAGGCTCGCGAGCCCGGCTCCTCTATGAAACCTTGAAGCCTGAGAAGGCTTTTGCTGATTACTGCACGCGAAGTTCTCTGTCCTCACGTCTTCCGTCCCATGAGTTGTGGCGTTTCGAGCCTCCTGAATCAGTTGCTGGGACACCGGCTCCTGCTTTGATATAAGGGATGAAACCTGCATCCCCAGCAAAATTCGTCGCTCGCTTTCGTACGCTAAACATAATTTGCTTGATCCGATGGATGCCGTCACGAGTATTGGCGCCGGCAGCACACGCAGATTCCTCTGTGCAAACAACACATTCGGATGCTGCTGGAATGACCCCGTGCGGAATTCCTCAACCATGCAACAGCAGCAGATAGTCTTGTTGCAAGAGAGTCTCGATCACTATCAAGTTTGGCAAGCGCCTGTCAAACTGCAAAACAATGTTTCAGGAAGTGCAGGTGCAGCCAGCTATCCAGCTATCCTCACGGCACGCTTTAACAGCAACGTTCCTCGGACATTTGGGCTAGGGGAGTATCGCGTCTNCCAGCTATCCTCACGGCACGCTTTAACAGCAACGTTCCTCGGACATTTGGGCTAGGGGAGTATCGCGTCTGCTTACACTCCCTCTGGCGAAGGTTTCATGCAGGACAGTGTGCAGAGCATCATCAGAATAACGTGAGGATCCTTCCGGTCCTAGGACGAGGGGCGCGGGTAGCGACAGAGGGACGAAGGAGTCAAGGGCCTTGGCATCCTGCGCACCCGATCTGAAATCACACGAAGTTAGTTTCGTTCTGTGGACCAGTCTACTGCTAATTCAACTGCGTGCGGTGTCTGGTCTGGGAAATACACCTCTGTCAAGGAGCTGACGAGCAGGCGGCCCTCTGGAATGGAGAAGACGCTTGGCGGGGCATTCGGACCGGTAACGAGAAGCTGATCCTGAGTCCCATGCCAACACGCAAGACCAGCGCATGCAGTGCGAGTTCGTCTGCTCGCAACTGGACAAATTCTTCTGTGGCACGGCTGCAACTGCTTTCGAAGAGCAGTGTGTCCNTTCGTCTGCTCGCAACTGGACAAATTCTTCTGTGGCACGGCTGCAACTGCTTTCGAAGAGCAGTGTGTCCGCTACAACTACTCCAACCAACGTTGATCCTGTTTGTGAGTATCTGCAGCGATCTCAATCAATGAAACCCCAGGGTCTTCTGGGGTATACCTGATAGACAGAAGTCTGTCCAAACTGAAGGAGCTTAGGGGGTGTAGCGAAGGGCACATGGAGGGTAGCCAGGAGTTCCATATCCAGGAGGAAGGAGGCCGGCTTGTAGCTACTCAAATAATCGTCACAGGGGCCCCGGCTACCCAGAAGACTGTTAGTAGAGCAAGCAGCGTCGGCAGTCCCTCTCTCTCCAAGTTGATACGGGAGAGAGATTAGGCGAAAACAGCTAACGTGACCCGCTGTACTCGCGACAGCCAAAATTCCTCTCCCCCCATCCACGGCCAAAGCAGAAATACATCCTGAAAAAGATATCAGAAGCACCTTACACCAGCAGCAGCTGCGTGCCTACAACTCTGAGCAGACGTGAAAGTGAATTCTTTCTTTACAATGTTTTGGCAGTATTCAATGCCCTGTCTGTCCATGCTACTCACGCGGGCTGATTTGTCGGTCTAACGACACCAACGGCGGCTCGAGGATGCCTTCGCCGTTTCGCAACAAAGCCAACAGAATGACCGTCCCCTCCTCTGTCCCTGCAGCAACGAGGCCTTGGGCGGCTCCTCGCGTTGCTGCAGCAGCAACCGCTGTGACGGACGACTTGAGGTAGAAGGGGAAAGCTGCAGCATGCGGAAGAACGCATGAACTACGACAGTGGCGTGTAGCCATGCGCAACGCAACTTTGAAGGGGCAGGCGGATGTGCAAAGAGTTGAACGAAATATGCATCAAGCGAGAAGGCGAATCCCCCACCTTCATGCCTAATTGGTGTGCGGCTATAGGGCATGTAGTGCATACAGTGCATGTACCGAGTGCAGATAGTGGCATTTGGGGCTTTCCGCACTTGATCGCGATAGGGGGTGAAATTGCCAGAGCCGGAGCTCTCCTCCTACGCAACAACGGCCTCCTGTAACGACGATGGAGGATCCGTCGACTGGAAGGTGTTGCAGTTGCTGCACTTGCTCCGGCAGCTGCATCTGCTGTTGCGGCTCTTGCGCGTCATTTTGGCACGTCTGTGGATGCGGTGTTGTGGAGGGTTCAGGGGGCCCAGGGGTGGCGGGTAGAGCGAGGAGAGCTGCGACATCGATGCTGCCTAAGGGTTTGTCCTGCAGGAGACGAGCAGTTTCCTCCGAGAGATGTAGTGCATCCAAGAGGATTAGTTGTGTACGTGTAGATAGAAGGAGAAGCGGTTCGCTCCAGTGTGCAGCAACAACTTGCGAGCTGTGCAGAGGTAGCCAAGGGGTACGGCCTCCGCTTCCTTGACCCCGCTGGTTACCAAGGTGCCGACTGGCCACCTGCTGGGTAGTTAAAGACCTCTTAGGACGCAATTCACGAGAGGCACAGATGGCAGCAGGCTCCACGCACTGGGGGGTGCAGCTCGTCTGCCTCTGTGAGAAACGCCGCCGTTGCTGCTGCTGCTGCTGCTGA
>NW_013568841.1:5372-6612 GCF_000499745.2 Eimeria mitis | reverse complement strand
CAGCAACGAGGCCTTGGGCGGCTCCTCGCGTTGCTGCAGCAGCAACCGCTGTGACGGACGACTTGAGGTAAAAGGGGAAAGCTGCAGCATGCGGAAGAACACATGAACTACGACAGTGGCGTGTAGCCATGCGCAACGCAACTTTGAAGGGACAGGCGGATGTGCAAAGAGTTGAACGAAATATGCATCAAGTGAGAAGGCGAATCCCCCACCTTCATGCCTAATTGGTGTGGGGCTATAGGGCATGTAGTGCATACAGTGCATGTACCGAGTGCAGATAGTGGCATTTGGGGCTTTCCGCACTTGATCGCGATAGGGGGTGAAATTGCCAGAGCCGGAGCTCTCCTCCTACGCAACAACGGCCTCCTGTAACGACGATGGAGGATCCGTCGACTGGGAGATGTTGCAGTTGTTGCATCTGCTCCGGCAGCTGCATCTGCTGTTGCGGCTCTTGCGCGTCATTTTGGCACGTCTGTGGATGCGGTGTTGTGGAGGCTTCAGGGGGCCCGGGGGTGGCGGGTAGAGCGAGGAGAGCTGCGACGTCGATGCTGCCTAAGGGTTTGTCCTGCAGGAGACGAGCAGTTTCCTCTGAAAGATGTAGTGCATCCAAGAGGATTAGTTGTGTACGTGTAGATAGAAGGAGAAGCGGTTCGCTCCAGTGTGCAGCAACAACTTGCGAGCTGTGCAGAGGTAGCCAAGGGGTACGGCCTCCGCTTCCTTGACCCCGCTGGCTACCAAGGTGCCGACTGGCCACCTGCTGGGTAGTTAAAGACCTTTTAGGACGCAATTCGCGAGAGGCACAGATGGCAGCAGGCTCCACACACTGGGGGGTGCAGCTCGTCTGCCTCTGTGAGAAACGCCGCCGTTGCTGCTGCTGCTGCTGCTGCTGTTGCTCCGTCAGTTGTCCGTTTCTGCAGACACTGCTGCGTGTGCTGGTGCGACTGACGGCAGAGGGGGAGCGGAGAGTGGCGTTGGTATTCTTAGGCTGAGGAGGACGAGCGAAGCTGCTACGGTTGCTACGGTTGGTCTTTGCACTTGAGGGCCGGGACAGCAGCTGTCGTCTGTTTGCTGATCTCCACCTCCTGCCCACCGAATCTCCGTAAGTACTCCTCGGGGTTCGAGAGGGTGCATGCACTGACCCAGTAGCAAAAGGTGGAGGAGCTGGCGAACGAAGGATTGCAGGCGAGCGAGGCTGTCTGGGTGTTCTGGGGAGTGTGGAAACTCCGTCTTTCTGCTGGGG
>NW_013568841.1:4349-5272 GCF_000499745.2 Eimeria mitis | reverse complement strand
AATCTCCGTAAGTACTCCTCGGGGTTCGAGAGGGTGCATGCACTGACCCAGTAGCAAAAGGTGGAGGAGCCGGCGAACGAAGGATTGCAGGCGAGCGAGGCTGTCTGGGAGTTCTGGGGAGTGTGGAAACTCCGTCCTTCTGCTGGGACTGCTGCTGCTGGTGCTGTCTTCTTTGAGGCGTTCGCTGGCTGTAAGAGAGGCGGTGAGACGGGAGGGCAGAAGGAGAATAATCTGTGGCGGTGAGGGACCTTGCCGCAGCAGTTTGAGCTGTTTTGGGTGAGCTGGGTGCAAATACACCTGAACTTCTGCGTGTAGCTGCTCGAGCGGCGCACTTGTTGTTTGCTGCCGACGTCAAGGCAGTGAGGGGCAGCAACTGAACGAGTCCCTCCTGTGCCACTAGCAGCAACAAACTCTTCTGCAGCGGCTGCAGCAACAGAATCTTGCTGCTGCAGGAGGGCACCGAAACAGAGCGGAGAGGAGCCAACCCTCTAAACACCACAATACGCCTGTCTGCCAGAGCAGCGATGACATCGCCCGAGGGTAAGAAGGCGCAGGCCGTGGCTTCAGGGGGCCCCCCTCTCTGCCCTCCTCCCCCTGCTTCTCCTCCTCCTCCTCCACTGCAACGCGAAATGCACAAACTTCTGTGTGACGGGGGTTGAAAGGGCCGCTCGCCGTTGATACTCCACAGGCGGAGATGACCCAAACCGAAAGTAGCGAAGCGGATCAATGCCCCCTCACCGCTGCAGTACCTCGGTGCATCTGCTGCTTGAGCGCTCCCGCACGGAGGTGTATACGCATCTGAGGCCTGCCTCCACCTGCTGCGCCCTCTGCTGAAGCTTATCTGCCCCCCTCCTGTCCTGACGACACTTTCGATAGAGAGGCCATTCAATGGCGATCGCGTGCAGGGAATGACGTGGGCTGGT
>NW_013568841.1:3503-4249 GCF_000499745.2 Eimeria mitis | reverse complement strand
ACGGGGGTTGAAAGGGCCGCTCGCCGTTGATACTCCACAGGCGGAGATGACCCAAACCGAAAGTAGCGAAACGGATCAATGCCCCTTCACCGCTGCAGTATCTCGGTGCATCTCCTGCTTGAACGCTCCCGCACGGAGGTGTATACGCATCTGAGGCCTGCCTCCACCTGCTGCGCCCTCTGCTGAAGCTTATCTGCCCCCCCCCTGTCCTGACGACACTTTCGATAGTGAGGCCATTCAATGGCGATCGCGTGCAGGGAATGACGTGGGCTGGCTGCAGCAGAGGCAGATTGAGAGGTTTCTGCTGGTTATTTGTTGCGGCTGCGAGTTGCTGCTGCTGAGCTACCACGTGGGCGAGGTGGAAATACACCGCAAGAGAATGCTGCGGGTCCGAGAGCAGCAGAAACAACAGATTGCCGTTGGGGCTGAAGTCCGCAGCCAATACATCATGGCGTGAAGGCAACTGTATTAAGGCCACCTCCTCGACAGTGTGTGGCGACCAAAGACGACAGACAGGCAAGGGGCCTGATTGACCCCTGCTCGCCGTCTGCTGCTCCGCTGAAGCAGAAGAAGAAAACAACACAAAACAATTTAACAACTTTCATGCAACGTGCAATCAAATACAAGCAGTGAAACACCAGTAACCCACCCAAACACTGGGGTGGATGGGCCGCTACATAAGCCTACTGCATCTCTTTGAGCGCCAAAGGGGTATTTTAATGAACCAGGAGGAACGGAAAACGAAC
>NW_013568841.1:824-3403 GCF_000499745.2 Eimeria mitis | reverse complement strand
TGCAACGTGCAATCAAATACAAGCAGTGAAACACCAGTAACCCACCCAAACACTGGGGTGGATGGGCCGCCACATAAGCCCACTGCATCTCTTTGAGCGCCAAAGGGGTAGTTTAATAAACTAGGAGGAACAGAAAACGAAGAAGCAGAAAAATAGTGATGAAGAATTCCTGCACTTCGGACGCACCAGAGAAGCAGAGGTTGAGGGCTGGCGAGTAGACGAGGAGAGTGACTTTGTTGGTGTGGCGGGCGAAGGCACGTTCAGTGTACGTCGGGGGAGAGGGAGGCCCCAGTGCAGGCAGAGAGAGCGGGAGAGGGGAAAACAGGGCGGAACATTGCTGTGACGCCTCGTCTTTATTGTTTATGTTTGTCTTTGGCTCCCCAAAAGGCAAGGATGACCGCGGTATAGGGGCAGGAGCAGGGGCATATGGGCTCCCCGCACCGTCTTTGCCAGCGGGGGGGCCCCTGACGATACACCAGGAGCCGAGACAATATACAAGTAAATGAGGGGCCCCCTGCAGGGCCTCCAGCCTCAGAGGAGCTCGAGGGGAGAGAGGGACGATAGCAGCAGATTGACGCGAGGGAGTGGAGAAACCGCAGCAGAAACGAAGATTGAACGAAGAGGAACAAGGGGCGATACACCCCGAAGAGGCCGCCCCATCGTCAGAAACATTACCACCACCTGGATCTGCGCTGCATGCATCGACTCCCGAGGCCGACCACATACTANATCGTCAGAAACATTACCACCACCTGGATCTGCGCTGCATGCATCGACTCCCGAGGCCGACCACATACTAGTCAACTGAAAGAAGAGAAAAAAAGTAGCCTACACGAGATGTAAGCCAAAAAAAACGGAGGACGAACGCCTCAAAGGTGAACGCGCAATAACAAACCAGAGACAGGGACTGGCATCGCCTCGCGCTACACTGCACGATTAATCATGTGAACGAAAAAATAATAATAATGATAATAGGTTTTTTATATAAATAATAATTATGGTTGCGTTACTTCAGTGATGGGTCTTGAGGAGGAGGCGCAGCTGGATTTGGTGTTTTCGTTTGGAGCCGAATTGCAATAAAGAAGCGGCAAAAGAATCAGAAGAGGGGCATTTACTTATTCCCTTCTTCGATGTGAATGCAAAGTGTAAGGTATTTCCTGTTGAGATGGAGGGAGAAAGGGAATTTCAATGGGTTGGCTTATGGGTATGCAGAGGCGCGGCGCCTCGTAGAGGTGCAGAGGTGAAGTCTTAGGACATTAACATGTTGTAAATATTTTGAAGATTCATAAAACGCATTGATGCTTCTTTTCTGTATTCTCTGCTGAAAATCAACGCGGAATGCAGCCATATTACCGCCCCGAGCCAGTAACTAGACAGCAGCCGGTCGTGTGACTGTCTGCCCTTGCCGCACACTCAGGTGGAGATAAAAAGAATAAATGCATCAATTAGCAGTTAGAACAAATCATTTCGCTTTAATATTATGATTTTAATGAGAGGGAAATTTGTTGAATTATATTTTATCTGCTGTATCCACACGAATCGCTGTCGGCCGCACAGCACGGCGGATCGAGCAGGGTGGGCCCGGACGAACCGGGAACATCAGCTGTTCATCTCATCGCAATCCTCTTATAAAACAGCTTTACTAGTTAATTTAATATTAAGTTAGTATTTGAAAAAAACTTGTCAATCAACTCCATTAAGTATGCGTGCGCTGGAGACGAGTTTTGGGCGTATGTGCGTACCCCAGGAGGTAGGTGACCACCACTATGGCGACTCGCTGCGATCACGCTTCATAAGAAAGCCAAATAAAAACATTATTTACTTGTAATGAGAATATTAGGAATGGATGAAGTTATATACTTGAGTTTGAAGGAATAAATCCGGCGAAACTTATGCAGGCTGCGCGGTGGAAACGATGACAGTCTACCGGTATGAACGAAGCTGGTGTGAATATTCTTCTGTGCATCCAGATCTTTGCTGAGGGGCAAGCCCCCGGCTTGCATTCAGAATGCAGTGAAAAGGATGAATAATTTAATTGTTTAACAGAAACCGGGTGCTGTGCTGATCCAGCGAGGTGGCTAATATACAGGTCAGCTTGAACAGAGAGAACTGCCGTCTGTCAAGTGAATTGTATAATCATCGCATGAAATGAATGCACAAAAGTACTGAATAAGCAATCAAAGAGAGAAAAAATACAATGATTCAGGATGCACATAAAACAAGCTCAGAACAAACTTCGCCAGGATGTCCATCCCCCCTCTTTGTGTTCAACGCTATTGCAAAGTCGTTGAATTTTAAATTAAGATCAAATATTTCAAAACAATTTTCATTAATATTTTTATATTTTTTAATAAATTGTTGGATTCAAACGTAAGTTAAGACACTGCTAACTTTGATGAGGAGGGGAATTTATTATTCTCTATTTGATTAAATCATATTTCTTTTTGACTCCTCTAAGCTATTTCAAGCGTACTAAGGGCAATGCAAATACCACAAGGCGCAGTTTGTTGAACTTCAGCTATGTAATATATATATATATATATATATATATATATATATATATATATATATATATATAT
>NW_013568841.1:0-724 GCF_000499745.2 Eimeria mitis | reverse complement strand
ATCAGGTAAAGTTGCACTTCGGTGAAATGTCGAACAAGGCGAAATCTGTGCAAATCCCGTCTTGAGAGTCAGTCTGGCTTTCTGCTGCTGCTGCTGCTGCTGCAGCTGTTACACCCGCTGCTGCTTCTTGCTCTAAGCAGTCTGTGAGCTTTCTGCTGCTGCTCATGCTGCTGTACCTGCTGCTGCTCCTGCACCTGCCCCTGCAGCGGGTACTTGGCTTACTCTGGTGTTGCGTTGGGTTCTAAGCAAATTTCAGGTGCTTCCTAAGGCAGACTGTGTGAAAATCATCAGAACCCGACAGTACAAATAAATATATTATTATATTCTTTTATATGCGTGCAGAAACTGCAGCAGCAAATGCAGCTAAACCAAACATCTTGTTTGGAGCAGCATCGGCATGAATAATATAAACAATAAACGCTCGTCTATATCATTCATTAATTTATACTTATTTCTCCTGTCTACTGGTGCAGTTAAACACAGGAGATGCTGCACGCAGGTCCTTCTCCTGTACACCATAGTGTCTGTCGCTTGACAACCTGCTAGCCGTTTCAAAAGAAAGGCAGACGGCTCAGCAGCAAAAAAACGAAATCGAATACTCCCATACCCACTCAATGCTGTGGCAATCAGCTAACAAATACAGCCCCAAGGAACTAGCATATATATATATATATATATATATATATATATATATATATATATATATATATATATATATATATAT
>NW_013568840.1:628-796 GCF_000499745.2 Eimeria mitis | reverse complement strand
TATATATATGTGTGTGTGTGTGTGTGTGTGTGTCTGTATGTGTATATGTATATATTTGTATACATGTATATGTGTTATATATAATGTATGTAGCAGTTTATGTAAGTTGTTTGTATTGAATGTATAATATACATTCATTTATAGTGTTTAGTATATATGTGTATAATA
>NW_013568840.1:349-528 GCF_000499745.2 Eimeria mitis | reverse complement strand
ATATATATATATATATATAGAAGATATGTATACACATATTATGTATAATATATATTTTTTATATAACATAATTGTATAAATAAATATACAAAATACATAAACACAAAAATACAGATAAATTATATTCTTTTCTAATTATACAAAACAACCGCAGCCTCTCACCGCCACCACAATACTTT
>NW_013568839.1:11388-12637 GCF_000499745.2 Eimeria mitis | reverse complement strand
TAAACCCTAAACCCTAAACCGTAATTAGTAAACCCTAAACCCTAGACCCTAATTAGTAAACCCTAAACCCTAAACCCTACACCCCCTAAACCCTAAACCCTAAACCCTAACTCACTCGGGTTTGGTTGAGCGTTGCTTGCAGTTGCTGTATTGTGTTTATATCTTCTTCTCTCGATTGTCTTTCATTATATAATTTTTGCTGTTTCTGTATTTTCTGCTGCAGCAGCAGCAGCTGCTGCTGCAGCAGCTCCTTCTCTGCCTGCTGCTCTTTCTTCATTTCTTTTATTGTGTCTTCGTGCTGTCTCTGAAACCACAAACCCTAAACCCTAAACCCTAAACCCTAATCAGCTGCAGTTGCTGCTGCTGCTGTAGTTGCTGCTGCTGCTGTAGTTGCTGCTGCTGCTGCAGTTGCTGCTGCTGCTGCAGTTGCTGCTGCTGCTGCAGTTGCTGCTTCTGCTGCAGTTGGTGCTGCAGCAGCAACAGTTGCTGCTGCAGTTGTTGCTGCAGCTCCAGTTGCTGCTGCAGCAGTTGCTGCAGCAGCAGCAGCAGCAGCAGCAGCAGCAGCAGCAGCAGCAGCAGCAGCAGTTGTTGTTTGTTGTGTTTATGTATACCTTTAGGGTTTGTTCACTGAGTTTATAAAGTAAATTTGTAGTTTTTTCTTTTTGTTTATTTTCTTCTTCTTTTTCTTTTATTTGCTGCTGCAGCCTTTCTATCTCAGCAGCAAAAGCAGCAGCAGCTTCTCTCCTTTCTGCTGCTGCTGCTTCTAGCTGCTGCTTCTGCTGCTCCAGCTCATTGCTGCAACGATCAAGCTCCTATTAAACACAAACAAGGGTTTAGGGTTTAGGGTTTAGGGTTTAGGGTTTACGGGGGAGAGCTTGCAGCGAGCAACAGAAAAACAATTGCTACCTTTCTAATGGAGGGTTTAGGGTTTAGGGTTTAGGGTTTACGCGTGTAGCCGGTCGAGGGTTTAGGGTTTAGGGGTTAGGGTTTAGGGGTGTAGCTGTTCTAGGGTTTAGGGTTTAGGGTTTAGGGTTTAGGGTTTAGGGTTATACTCGATTAGATGCTTGGAGTTGTTGTTTAATTTTATCGGTTTCTTGGTTTGCTGCTGCAAGTTTTGCTGCTGCTGCTGCTGCTGCTTCTGCTGCTGCTGCTGCTGCTGCTGCACCTAGTTTCTCTATCTCTCTTTTTTGTTTTTCTTTTATCTCTTCTTGCTGCAGCCGGTGGTTGTTGAGAAGAGCTTGCAGCTGCG
>NW_013568839.1:10860-11288 GCF_000499745.2 Eimeria mitis | reverse complement strand
CAAGCTCCTATTAAACACAAACAAGGGTTTAGGGTTTAGGGTTTAGGGTTTAGGGTTTACGGGGGAGAGCATGCAGAAGGCAACAGAAAAACAATTGCTACCTTTCTAATGGAGGGTTTAGGGTTTAGGGTTTAGGGTTTAGGCGTGTAGCTGGTCGAGGGTTTAGGGTTTAGGGTTTAGGGTTTAGGGTTCTAGGGTTTAGGGTTTAGGGTTTAGGGTTTAGGGTTATACTCGATTAGATGCTTGGAGTTGTTGTTTAAGTTTATCGGCTTCTTGGTTTGCTGCTGCAAGCTTTGCTGCTGCTGCTGCTGCTGCTTCTGCTGCTGCTGCTGCTGCTGCTGCACCCAGTTTCTCTATCTCTCTTTTTTGTTTTTCTTTTATCTCTTCTTGCTGCAGCCGGTGGTTGTTCAGAAGCGCTTGCAGCTGCA
>NW_013568839.1:10572-10760 GCF_000499745.2 Eimeria mitis | reverse complement strand
TAGGGTTTAGGGTTTAGGGTTTAGGGTTTAGGGTTTAGGGTTTAGGGTTTAGGGTTTAGAGGACCTGTGCGGTGTGGTTGTTTGTTAGCTCTGTCTTCATCATTTCTTTTTCTTTTTCTTTCTGCTGCAGCATCTCTTTTAGTTTTGCTTCGTGCTGCTGCTGCATTGCTGCTTCTGCTGCTGCTGCT
>NW_013568839.1:10302-10472 GCF_000499745.2 Eimeria mitis | reverse complement strand
GTTTAGGGTTTAGGGTTTAGGGTTTAGGGTTTAGGGTTTAGAGGACCTGTGCAGTGTGGTTGTTTGTTAGCTCTGTCTTCATCATTTCTTTTTCTTTTTCTTTCTGCTGCAGCATCTCTTGTAGTTTTGCTTCGTGCTGCTGCTGCATTGCTGCTTCTGCTGCTGCAGCA
>NW_013568839.1:9357-10202 GCF_000499745.2 Eimeria mitis | reverse complement strand
TTTTTCTTTTTCTTTCTGCTGCAGCATCTCTTTTAGTTTTGCTTCGTGCTGCTGCTGCATTGCTGCTTCTCTGCTTCAAGCTTCTCCTTCTGCTGCTGCAGCTGCTGCTCATGCTTTGCTGCTGCTGCTCTCTTTCCTTCTTCATCAGCAGCAGCAGCAGCACTCAGTGCCTCCAGCCGCTGCTGCAGCAGCAGCTCCTGCAGCAACAGTACCAGCAGCAGCAGCAGCAGCAGCAGCAGCAATAAGTGCAACAGCAGCAGCAGCAGCAGCAGCAGGAGCAGCAAGAACAAGAACAGCAACAGCAGCAGCAGCAGCAACAAGAACAGCAACAGCAGCAGCAGCAGGACCAGCAGCAACAGCAGTGGCACCAGCATCACAAGCAGCAGCAACAGCAGCAGCAACAGCAGCAGCAGCAGCAGCAACAGCAGCAACAGCAGCAGCAGCAGCAAGACCAGCAGCAGCAGCAGTAACGGCAATAGCACCAGCATCACAAGCAGCAACAGCAGCAGCAGCACCAACAGCAGCAGCAGCAGCAGGAGCAGCAGCAGCAGCAGGAGAGTGTATATACCTGCTGCTGGCATTCATACAACATTGCTTGCTGCTGTTTTATTTTATTTTCTTTTTCTTCGTTTTGCTGCTGCAGCAGTTTTAGTTTATAAAGGAGACTCTGCTCCGTCCTGAATGCTTCTTCTGTCTCCTTTTTGTTTTTTTCTCTGCTGCACCTCAATGCTAATTCTGCTGCTGCTGCTCTTTCTATTTGCTGCTGCAGCTGCTGCTGCAGCAAACGACCGCGACGTGTATTCTCCTGAAATTTAAAAAAAAAAAACAAATCAGGGTTTAGGGTT
>NW_013568839.1:6867-9257 GCF_000499745.2 Eimeria mitis | reverse complement strand
TCTATTTGCTGCTGCAGCTGCTGCTGCAGCAAACGACCGCGACGTGTATTCTCCTGAAATTAAAAAAAAAAAAACAAATCAGGGTTTAGGGTTTAGGGTTTAGGGTTTAGGGTTTAGGGTTTGGGGGGTTGGGGTGGGCAAAGAGAAGCCAAGGGACGCGCTGCTGCTGCTGCTGCTGCTGCTGCTGTTGCTGCTGCTGCTGCTGCTACTGATGCTGCTGTATCCAGCATCAGCAGCAGCAGCAGCAGCAGCAACCATAACGGCAACACCAGGAGCAGCAGCAGCAACAGCTACAACAACAACAGCAGCAGCAACAGCAGCAACAACAACAGCAGCAGCAACAGCAGCAACGACACCAAAAGCGGCAAGAACAACTGCAACAACAACAACAACAGCAGCAGCAGCAGCAGCAACAGCAGCAGCAGCAGCAGCAGCAGCAGCAGCAGCACCTCTTCCATTTGTTTAGCCTGCTGCTGCGCCTCATCTCTGCTTTTTGTTATATTGGATATTTCTTCTGCTGCTGCTGCTAGGCGTTGCTGCTGCTGCTGCAGCTGCAGCAGCAAACCCTCAGCTTCTGCTGCTTTCTCCGTTAACCTCCTGCACCTCAACATAAACCCTAAACCCTAAACCCTAAACCCTAAACCCTAAACCCTAATTTAGATTCCTATGGTGATGAAAGCAGGATGGAGTTTCACGCCTAGTCTTAGGGTTTTAGCTCTAGGGTTTAAGCTCTAGGGTTTAGGGTTTAGGGTCTAGTGTTTCGGGTTTAGGGTTTAGGGTTTAGGGTTTAGGGTTTAGGGTTTAGGGTTTGTGTGCCTTTCTAGTTCTTGGGCGAGAGAGGTTTTATCTTCGTTTTCTTTTTCTAGGGTTTCAACTTTTTCTTTTAGCTGTGCAGAAACCACCGCATGCAAACACAAAAAAATTAGGGTTTAGGGTTTAGGGTTTAGGGTTTAGGGTTTAGGGTTTAGGGTTTATAGTACCTGTTTCAGAGCTTCTGCTGCTGCTGCTTCTCGTGCTGCTGCTGCTCGTCGCGCGGAGAGCAGCACTTCTTCGACTCTCCCTTTGGCGCTGCTCTCCTGCAAACCCTAAACCCTAAACCCTAAACCCTAAACCCCAAACCCTAAACCCCAAACCCCAAACCCTAAACCCTAAACCCTAAACCCTAGACAAATAAGATTTTCTTCTTCACCCCTTAAACACCTAACTTACCCGTTAGAAGCTTATCCCTAAACCCTAAACAACCGTAAACCCTAAACCCTAAACCCTAAACCACAAACCCTAAACCCCAAACCCTAAACCCTAAACCCTAAACCCTAAGCCCTAGAAGACCGCACCGTTTCTCTCAGTTTGTTTTTGACGTTTTCGTTTTCTTTTTGTGCATTTTCTTCTGCCGCTATCGCTTCTCGCAGCTGCACCCAAACCCTAAACCCTAAACCCTAAACCCTAAACCTCAGACCCTAAACCCTAAACCCTAAACCCTAAACCCTAGAGATTAAACCCTAGACAACAAACCGTGAATCCTAAAGCACCACACAAAGGGTATATCCGCTGCTTCTTCTTAGCTCTCCAGGGTTTAGGGTTTAGAAATTAGGGTTTAGGGTTTAGGGTTTAGGGTTTAGGGTTTAGGGTTTGAACATACCGCTTGCTGCAGCTGCTGCAGCTGCTGCTCCTTCTCTGCTAGTGCAGCAGCGTGGTTTTCTTCTGTCTCCTTTTGTCTCTCTGCGTTTTGTTTTACTGTCTCCTCCAGCAGAGCTGTACATACACCCCAAACCCTAAACCCTAAACCCTAAACCCTAAACCCTAAACCCTAAACCCTGAAATTTGGGTTCTAAACCCTAAACTGCATTTTTTAATATGCGTTGCAGCATCAATGGGTTTATTTGTTATTGTGTATTATATATTATATATTTTCTAGGGTTTAGGGTTTAGGGTTTAGGGTTTAGGGTTTAGGGTTTAGGGTTTACCTTCGAGGGTTTTACATCTTTCATTCATTTGTTGTATTTGTTCTTCTTTTTCTGCGTTTTCTTTTTCTTTTTCTTCTCGCAGTTGTTTTATTTCTTCTTTTGTTTTTTTATTTATTTCTTTTTCTTTTTTTAAATCTGCATATGTCTCTTCTTGCTGTGCATGCAGTCGACGATACTCCCTATATACAAACCCTAAACCCTAAACCCTAAACCCTAAACCCTAAACCCTAAACCCTAAACCCTAGAAAAAAAAATTTTTTTTAAATCCTAAAATATAAACCCTAAACCCTAAAACTAGATAGAAAACGTATGTACATATAACAAAAAATATATATATATAATCAGGGTTTAGGGTTTAGGGTTTAGGGTTTAGGGTTTAGGGTTTACGTACGTTTCTAGAGTGTTTAGGGTTTGCTGCAACCCTCT
>NW_013568839.1:5852-6008 GCF_000499745.2 Eimeria mitis | reverse complement strand
ATATATATATATATATATATATATATAAAGATATAAATAAACAACACAAACAAGAAGAAAAAAAAAATAAAATAAATAGAAGAAACGAAAGAAATTAAAAAAATAAAAAAAATAAACAAAGGCAGATAAAATAAAAAAAAATAAATAAACAACAAA
>NW_013568839.1:4919-5069 GCF_000499745.2 Eimeria mitis | reverse complement strand
AACAGCAACAGCAACAGCAGCAACAGCAGCAGCAACAGCAGCAGCAGCAGCAGCAACAGCAGCAGCAGCACGCTCTGCTGCTGCTTCACGCAGCTGCTGCTGCAGCAGCAAACATTCTCCCTGCAGCTTCTCCTTCGCCTGCAGCAACAC
>NW_013568839.1:2987-3575 GCF_000499745.2 Eimeria mitis | reverse complement strand
TCTCTCTCCATTCCTCTGATTAATAAATAAACAAAACATGGTATTGTTTGTTTTATTTATTTATTTATTTTATTTATTTTGTTTATTTTATTTATTTTATTTATTTTATTTATTTTGTTTATTTTATTTATTTTATTTATTTTATTTAGGCGTAGACAGAAATAAAGAGAGAGAGAGACAAAGAGAAAAACGAAGACAAGCTGTTCAGCAGCAGCAGCAGCTGCAGCAGCAGCTGCAGCAGCAGCTGCAGCAGCAGCAGCAGCAGCAGCAGTAGCAGTAGCAGCAGCAGCAGCAGCAGCAGCAGCAGCAGGAGTTTGATGAGGAGGCAGCAGACCCTGCAGCAGCAGCAGCTCTTGTTTCCATTCTTTTTCTTTTTTTTCTGTTTCTGTTTTATATGCTGCTTTTGCTTCTGCTGCTGCTGCTCGTGCTGCAGCAGCAGCAGACAGCAGCTTCTCCTTCAGCTCATCCACCTCCTATACACACCAAACACAACCAACACACAGCTAGCTAGCTGGCTAGCTAGACAGCTAGCTCCCTAGCTAGCTAGCTAGCTAGCTACCTAGCTAACTAGTTGACCAGCTCCATAGC
>NW_013568839.1:1348-1549 GCF_000499745.2 Eimeria mitis | reverse complement strand
ATATATATATATATATATATATATATAGATATATATATATCTATATCTATATCTATATATATATTTATATGTATATATATATATATGTATTATAGGTGTTTTTATTAATCAGGATTCAGCTCCTGAGTGTGTTCTTGTTGTTGCTGCAGCTTTTGCTGCTGTTGCTGCTGCTGCTGCAGCTGCTGCTGCTGCTGCTGCTGT
>NW_013568839.1:861-1248 GCF_000499745.2 Eimeria mitis | reverse complement strand
TATATATATATATATATATATATATATATATATATATATATATTATAGGTGTTTAATCAGGATTCTGCTCCTGATGGTGTTCTTGTTGTCGCTGCAGCTTTTGCTGCTGTTGCTGCTGCTGCTGCTGCAGCAGCTGCTGCTGCTGTTTCTGTTGCTGCTGGCGGTGGTGGTGGGGGTGAGGCCAGCAGGTAGATGCAAGAAGAAGCAGAGGCAAATGGAGTTAATATAAAACCCCTACGGGGTGTATGGTGTATGCAGCAGCAGGAGAGAAAGCAGCAGAAAGAGGGAGAAATAAGTTTTTTTTTAGCGAGAATATAAAAAAAAAGTTATTTTAAGTAATTTATTTCATTTTAATTAAAATATGAGTCATTAATTTTCTTAGTTTCT
>NW_013568839.1:0-761 GCF_000499745.2 Eimeria mitis | reverse complement strand
ACGGGGTGTATGGTGTATGCAGCAGCAGGAGAGAAAGCAGCAGAAAGAGGGAGAAATAAGTTTTTTTTTAACGAGAATATAAAAAAAAAGTTATTTTAAGTAATTTATTTCATTTTAATTAAAATATTAACCATTAATTTTCTTAGTTTCGCTTTATTTCGCCGCGATGGTTGGGGTGTATAGGCAGCTGCTGAGAGGGAGGTGAGCATACACCCGAACGCGGTGCCTTCATCTTCTTCTCTGCTGCTGCTGCAGTTGGGGGGGTTTTTGTCTAAATATTTATAAATTAAATTAATAAATTAATTTAAATAAAGAAATTAAAACGATAATTATACATAAATAAATAATATTTATTTTTTATTCTCTTTGTTTGGTGGGGGTAGCTAGCCCCCCGCGCTGCTGCAGCACAGGCAAATCCCGTTTAATACAAAACTTGTGAAGCTTTTTAAATAAAAAACAAAAAATATATTCAGAAATTTATTTATTTTATTTATTTTATTTCTTTTTTTTTATTTTCTTCAACTCAAAGCCCCGAGGGTCACCACCCCCTTCACTGCTGCCGGCTGCATGCAGAGCAGCAGAAGGCTTGTTGCTGCAGCAACCTAAATTTATTTATTTTTTTTTTAATATTTAATTAATAATTTATTTTATTTATTTAATTTAATTTAAATTAATTAAATATATTTCGTTCCTGTTTTATAAATATAATAAAATATCTTTCTCTTTATCTCCTCCTAGCAGCAACTAACTAATAGTTTATA
>NW_013568838.1:392-797 GCF_000499745.2 Eimeria mitis | reverse complement strand
CCGCATCATGCGCACGCGGGCACGACCCCTAACCCACATGCATATAGTGCAGATGTTTCTATCCACAGACGAAGGTGAATTCAGCCAGCGCAAAGAAATAAAGTCCGCACGAGCTGAGCGCAAGTTTAACACCAACTCCAAAACCACAGTGGATGTTTGAGGCGACCATGTCGAACTGCGTCGCGCTTGAAGAGTAATGAGAATCGTAGATGCACAAGACGTCAGCTAAAGATCACCTGCGTGCTCGCCCCGGGCCCGCATTCTGCTTGCCTTTGTCTTCTAGTTTGGAGGATCATGGACATTTTGCGTTGTGGCGGCAAACTCTGAGGACAGCCTGCCAGCGGCACATCCAAAAAGTGCGCCTACAACAAGCCCAAACCAGCTTAACGGATGTCCCCACACCAG
>NW_013568838.1:0-292 GCF_000499745.2 Eimeria mitis | reverse complement strand
TGCCAGCGGCACATCCAAAAAGTGCGCCTACAACAAGCCCAAACCAGCTTAACGGATGTCCCCACACCAGAACCGCACTTCATGTTCCCCGTTCTTCTGTATTGGCCGGTAGGTACACAATGAGCCACGAGTTCCACTGGCTTGCTTGCGAGCGTCATGAGAATTGGCATAACTGTTTCCGCCCCTACCTGTCATCCGCTACTCCCGTCCCTTGAGAAAAAGCTACCATCATACATGACTGGACTGGCCACTGACGTCGCTTACTCAACTACGCGAGCTAATCAATTGACAC
>NW_013568837.1:0-460 GCF_000499745.2 Eimeria mitis | reverse complement strand
TAGAGATGCACAAGATACTTTCTTTATACAGGTATAGTTTCGAGGGTTTAGGGTTTAGGGTTTAGGGTTTCGTGCGTTTATGTTGACACCACAAAAGCGGTGCTTTCAGGGTTTAGGGTTTAGGGTTTAGGGTTTAGGTCCCTACAAAAGGAAATTAGGGTTTAGGGTTTAGGGTTTAGGGTTTGAGGTCTCTTCACCAAACGGAGAGATATCCGGTTCGTATGAACGGCCAATGCGCCTTCCTTGTGTCTAGTGTTTAGTGTTTAGTGTTTAGTGTTTAGGGTTTAGGGTTTAGGGTTTAGGGTTTAGGGTTTGTGTGTAGAGGCCTGAGAAGAGTAATATATCTCTCTTTCCTTCTTCTTTTGTCTCCGCCGTCAAACAAATGCACGAAAAAGGCGGCAGCGGATCCACCGGATGGGGATACACCTGGTCAGCCTTCTTTATATATATATATATATAT
>NW_013568836.1:8425-9209 GCF_000499745.2 Eimeria mitis | reverse complement strand
CCTCCTCCTGCTGCTGCTGCTGCTGCTGCTGCTGGTGCTGCTGCTGCTGCTGCTGCTGGTGGTGGTGGTGGTGCTGCTGCTGCTGGTGCTGGTGCTGCTGCAGCAGCAGAATCAGCATCACTGCGTAGACTTGATGCTGCTGCTGCTGCTGCTGCGGTGTGCATGCAAGCCATGCTGCTACCTCTGCTGATGCTGCTGCTGCTGCTGCTGCTGCTGCTGCTGCTGCTGCTGCTGCTGCTGAGGCTGATAGCTGCAAGGAGAGAAGATGAGTTGCATTGATTTTGTTTAATTAAATTATAATTACGGGGAGAAGAGAAATACGAAAAAGCAGCAGCAGCAGCATCTGCTGCTGCTGCTGCTGCTGCTGCAGCTGCTGCTGCTTGCTGCGGTGTATAGACAGCTGGGGGGCCCCCAAAGGGATTAATAGAGAGGTACCGGGCCCCCCTCATTTTGCTGCTGCTGCTGCTGCTGCTGCAGTTGCTGCTGCTGCTGCTGCTGCTGCAGTTGCTGCTGCTGTTGCTGTTGCTGCTGCTGTTGTAGGGGAAATACAAACGGGAGATGAGCCGCAGCAGCAGCAGCAGCTGCTGCTGCTGCTGCAGCTGCTGCTGTTGTGTTGTTGTTGCTGCTGCTGCTGCAGTGTGTGGGGATCGGATCCCAGTTGTTGCTGCAGATAATCAGCAGATGTACATACACCTCAGGCCTGCTGCTGCAGTTGCTGCTGCTGCTGCTGCTGCTGCTGCTGCATGCACTGCAGCAGGAACAGCAGCAGCAGCAACAGGGGTTC
>NW_013568836.1:7298-7653 GCF_000499745.2 Eimeria mitis | reverse complement strand
TCAGGGGGCCCCCCGTGTGGGCCCCCTATATCGATTGCAGCAGCAGAGCAATTTGTTTTTTTTTCTTTTTCTTTTTGTTTTTTATTATTTTATTTATTTTATTTATTTTATTTATTTTATTTTAACAATATAAACAACAACAGACGAATCCAATTCACCTCCTCCTCCTACAGCAGCAGCAGCAGCAGCAGCAGCAGCAAACAGCAACAGCAGCAGCAGCAGCAGCATCAGTAACTCTATTACTATCCCCCCAGCCCTCAAAAAAAAGCTAAAAACCTAAAAACAAAATAAAATAAAATAAAATAAAATAAAAAAATAAAAAAAAAGGAAAATGTTAGCTGCAGATACAGCTGAG
>NW_013568836.1:6799-7198 GCF_000499745.2 Eimeria mitis | reverse complement strand
CAGCAGCAGCAGCAGCAGCAGCAGCAGCAGCAGCAGCAAACAGCAACAGCAGCAGCAGCAGAACCTGTATTACTATCCCCCCAACGGTGAAAAAAAAGCTAAAAACCTAAAAACAAAATAAAATAAAATAAAATAAAAAATAAAAAATAAAAAAAAAGGAAAATGTTAGCTGCAGATACAGCTGAGAGCAGCAGCAGCAGCAGCAGCTCTTCTTTTTCGGGTGTATACGCAGCTCCATCACTCGCATCTATTTCTTCAGATATAGAAAACCCTCATATTAATATTTCAATAAAAATAAATCATTTATTTTTACTTAAATTTATTGGCGGAGAAAAAACCACAAAAATTTTAATCAAAGCACTAAAAAATACTAAAGTTAATTCTTCTGTTCTTTTTAGG
>NW_013568836.1:3798-4146 GCF_000499745.2 Eimeria mitis | reverse complement strand
TTTTATTTATTTTATTTATTTTATTTTATTTTATTTTATTTATTTTATTTTATTTTATTTTATTTTATTTTATATGTTCAGCTGTCTCTATACACAAACGATGAAAGTCTGCCTGTTAGGGAAACATGTCAGTTAGCTGTATTAAAAATAAAAAACGATATTGCTGCTGCTGCTGCTGCTGCTGCTGCTGCTGCAGCAGCAGCAGGGGATGCTGCAGCAGAAGATAAAGCAGCAGCAGCAGCAGCAGCAGCAGCAGCAGAAGGAGGAGAAGAAGAAGCAACAGCAGCAACAGCACCCCCATCACCACCCGCAGCAACTGCAGCAGCAGCACCACCACCACCAGCAGCA
>NW_013568836.1:3524-3759 GCF_000499745.2 Eimeria mitis | reverse complement strand
CAGCAGCAGCAGCAGCAGCAGCAGCAGCAGCAGCAGCAGAAAACCTTCGTGTTTCTTCTTTATTTAATACAGTTGATCCCTCCTCTCCCTATCAAAATAAAACAGCAACAGATATACCCGCTCTTGCTGCTATCCTTACAGACCAAACACAAACCCTCTCAGCTAGGTATAAACCCTAAACCCTAATAAACCCTAAACCCTAATAAACCCTAAACCCTAAACCCTAAACCCTAAC
>NW_013568836.1:2566-3424 GCF_000499745.2 Eimeria mitis | reverse complement strand
CCCGCTCTTGCTGCTATCCTTACAGACCAAACACAAACCCTCTCAGCTAGGTATAAACCCTAAACCCTAAACCCTAATAAACCCTAAACCCTAAACCCTAAACCCTAAAAGCAGAGAAATAGATAATACATGAACCCTCTCGGCTCGGTATAAACCCTAAACCCTAAACCCTAAACCCTAAAACATTAAACCCTAAATCCTAAAGAGAAATAGATAATACATGAACACTCTCAGCTAGGTATAAACCCTAAACCCTAATAAACCCTAAACCCTAAACCCTAATAAACCCTAAACCCTAAACCACAAACACAAACAAATAGGTAACACACAAACCCTCTCTGCTCGGTATAAACCCTAAACCCTAAACCCTAAACCACAAACACAAGCAAGTAGACCAAACACAAACCCTCTCAGCTAGGTATAAACCCTAAACCCTAAACCCTAAAACATTAAACCCTAAAGAGAAATAGATAATACACAAACACTCTCAGCTCGGTATAAACCCTAAACCCTAAACCCTAAAACATTAAACCCTAAACCCTAAGGAGAAATAGATAATACACAAACCCTCTCTGCTCGGTGTAAACCCTAAACCCTTAAACTAAAATTATTATTTTTTTGTTTCTTTCTTTTTCCTTTTGTTGTTTTCTACTCTATCATTTCTTTGTGTTTATCTCTGCTGCTGCTGCTTCTGCTTCTGCTGCTGCTGCTTCTGTTGCTGCTGCTTCTGCTGCTGCTGTTGCTGTTGCTGCTGCTGCTGCTTCTGCTGCTGCTGCTGCTGCTGCCGCTTCTGCTGCTGCTTCTGCTGCTGCTGTGCTGCTGCTTCTGCTGCTGCTGCTGCTGCTGCTGCTGCTGCTA
>NW_013568835.1:36451-36973 GCF_000499745.2 Eimeria mitis | reverse complement strand
AATTTTGCTCTTCGTTTTATTTTGTTGTTTGGTTCTCCTTGCAGCAAACAAACAAACAAAACATTTATATTTATTTATATTTATTATTTATATTTATTATTTATATTTATATTTATTTATTTATATTTATATTATTATAAATAATAAAAAAAATAAAAATAAAATAAAAATAAAATAAAAAAAATAAAAAAAAACGAATGCTACTTCTCCTGTCTACCCTCAAGCGGTATCCACATAAAAGCAAATATTTATATATACAGCTTTCTATACCTTCTATTATAAAATCCTGTTGCTGCTGCTGCTGCTGCTGCTGCTGCTGCTGCTGCTGCTGCTGCTGCAGCAGCAGCAGCAACAGGGGCACTTTGTTTCGTTTCAGTTTTTAAATTAAAACCGGCTTCGCCAGACCCCTGTTGCAGCCAGCTAGCCGCATACCCAGCTAGCTAGCTAGCTAGCCGCATACCTAGCTAGCTAGCTAGCCAGCTAGCCAGCTAGCTAGCTAGCTAGCTAGTTAGCTAGCTAGCC
>NW_013568835.1:36164-36351 GCF_000499745.2 Eimeria mitis | reverse complement strand
CTGCTGCTGCTGCTGCTGCTGCTGCTGCTGCTGCTGCTGCTGCAGCAGCAGCAGCAGCAGCAGCAGCAACAGGGGCACTTTGTTTCGTTTCAGTATTTAAATTAAAACCAGCTTCGCCAGACCCCCGTTGCAGCCAGCTAGCCGCATACCCAGCTAGCTAGCTAGCCGCATACCTAGCTAGCTAGCT
>NW_013568835.1:35784-36064 GCF_000499745.2 Eimeria mitis | reverse complement strand
TTAAATTAAAACCAGCTTCGCCAGACCCCCGTTGCAGCCAGCTAGCCGCATACCCAGCTAGCTAGCTAGCTAACAAAGAATCCCGAGTGTTCTCAGGCAAAACGCTAGCCAGTTTCCCAGCTATGTAAATAACTCGCTAGCTAGCTAGCTAGCTAGCTAGCGAGATACATAGCTAGCTAGCTAGCGAGATACATAGCTAGCTAGCTAGCTAGATACGTAGCTATCTAGCCAGAACTACAGCTAGCTAGCTAGCTACATCTGCAGCCACCCAACCACCCAC
>NW_013568835.1:35398-35684 GCF_000499745.2 Eimeria mitis | reverse complement strand
TACATAGCTAGCTAGCTAGCTAGATACGTAGCTATCTAGCCAGAACTACAGCTAGCTAGCTAGCTACATCAGCAGCCAGCCACCCACCCACCCAGCCACCCACCCAGCCACCCACCCAACCAGCTAGCTAGCTAGCTAGCTAGCTAGCTAGCTAGCTAGCTAGCTATTGTTTTGTTGGGTGAGTATTTGTTGTTCTACCTTTTGCACATACTCTCTAGCTGCCTGCTGCACAGCTAGCTGGGTCTTGGGGTCCCCAAAGCGGCGCTCAAAAGAAAGCCACCGCGAA
>NW_013568835.1:34843-35298 GCF_000499745.2 Eimeria mitis | reverse complement strand
CACCCACCCAGCCACCCACCCAACCAGCTAGCTAGCTAGCTAGCTAGCTAGCTAGCTAGCTAGCTAGCTAGCTAGCTATTGTTTTGTTGTGTGAGTATTTGTTGTTCTACCTTTTGCACATACTCTCTAGCTGCCTGCTGCACAGCTAGCTGGGTTTTGGGGTCCCCAAAGCGGCGCTCAAAAGAAAGCCACCGGGAGAAAACGAATTTCATTTTATGCGGCTTCAGGGGAAGAGCAGCAGCACGAGAGAACAGCACCCGCAGCGGCTCCAGCTCCTCTTGCTTATACACCTCCTGCTGCTGCTGCTGCTGCTGCTGCTGCTGCTGCTGCTGCTGCTGCTGCTGGTGGTTGTGTTTGTGCTGCTGCAGCAGCAGAGATATCTCTCGGTCTATGTATAAACCCCAAATGTCTGTTCGCTTCGGGTGCTCAGCTAGCAGCTTTTCGTAGTATGTGCG
>NW_013568835.1:34533-34743 GCF_000499745.2 Eimeria mitis | reverse complement strand
AAAAAAAAAAAAAAAAAAAAAAAAAAAAAAAAAAAAAAAAAAAAAAAAAAAAAAAAAAAAAAATATTATTATTATTTTAATAAATATTATAAATTTAATTATATTCCATCATTTTTATTATGTATAGGTGTAATTCTTATTTTCTCTAGTAGCAGTATAGACTGGCTGGCGGGGTAGATAAGCACAAACAGCTGTGGCTAGCTAGCTAGC
>NW_013568835.1:34124-34420 GCF_000499745.2 Eimeria mitis | reverse complement strand
ATATATATATATATATATATATATACACGATATGTACAGAGCTACCTAGCTAGCCAGCCAGCCAGCCAGCTAGCTAGCTATCCAGCCAGCCAGCCAGCTAGCTAGCTATATGTGTATATGTGTACCTGTCTGGGCTTCCATATTGATATTCAAATTTCGCTGAAGACGAAACAAAACGAATTTGTTTTCGGGGGGGGAGACGCTGCAACGCAGCTATCATCACTGCTCTTGCTGCTGCTGTGTCTTTCATGTTTATATACAATAAAGATAAACGCCGCACCCAAAGCTGCATATAT
>NW_013568835.1:33783-34084 GCF_000499745.2 Eimeria mitis | reverse complement strand
AAAACATATATATATATATATATATAAATATATATATATATATATATATATATATATATAAATATAAACATAAAATGAAGGCAGATATAAAGTTAGAGAGAGTAATAAAGATAAACACAGAAACAGACAAATATAAAGAGAAACAAAAACAAACAAAATAATAAACAAACAAATATAAAAAAACAAACGAACAAACAAAGAAATATAAACAAAGAAATATAAACAAAAACACAAAAAAGAAGTTAAAAAAAGCAGCAACCAAAAAAAAAACAAAAACAAAACAAACAACATAATAAGACAA
>NW_013568835.1:32384-32869 GCF_000499745.2 Eimeria mitis | reverse complement strand
CAGCAGCAGCAGCAGCAGCAGCAGCAGAAAGAGCAGCAGAAAGAGCAGCGAAAAAGCAGCAGCAGCAGCAAAAACAGCAGCAGCAGCAGCAGCAGAAAAAGAAATGGATAAGCAATTAAAAAGAAAATTATAAGACACAACAAAACACAAACACAACAAACAGCAGCAGCAGCAGCAGCAGCAACTGCAGCAGCAGCAGCAGAAGCAGCAGAAGCAACTGCGGCAGCAGCAGCAGCAATAACAGCAGCAGCAGCAGCAGCAACAGCAGGGTACTGCTTGCACTTAATATATAAACATAAGATAAACAAACAAACAAACAAACAACTAAACAAACAAAACAAACAAAAGAAAAGGAAACAAAATAAAAAAAATAAATAAAAAAAATAAATAAAAAAAATAAAAAAAAATAAAAAAATGATTTAGTCAAAACTGAATGATATCTGTCTCCATACTTCGCCTCCACATTAAAATAAAAAAATAAAAAT
>NW_013568835.1:31898-32284 GCF_000499745.2 Eimeria mitis | reverse complement strand
TGCACTTAATATATAAACATAAGATAAACAAACAAACAAACAAACAACTAAACAAACAAAACAAACAAAAAAAAAGGAAACAAAATAAAAAAAATAAAAAAAATAAATAAAAAAAATAAAAAAAATAAAAAAATGATTTAGTGAAAACTGAATGATATCTGTCTCCATACTTCGCCTCCACATTAAAATAAAAAAATAAAAAATAAAAAAAAATAAAAAAAAATAAAAATAAAAATAAATATAAATATAAATACATAAAAATAAACGCAGAAAAACAAAGATAAATAAACAAACAAACAAATAAAATAAATAAACAAACAAAATAAAAAAAGAAACAAAATAAAAAAATAAACAAAATAAGAAAAGAGAGTACATAGTAAAAACCT
>NW_013568835.1:31001-31886 GCF_000499745.2 Eimeria mitis | reverse complement strand
AAAAAAAAAAAAAAAAAAAAAAAAAAAAAAAAAAAAAAAAAAATAGATAAATACATAGAAATAAACGCAGAAAAACAGAAATAAATAAAAGTAAATAAACAAACAAAATAAAAAACAAACAAAATAAAAAAATAAAAAAAATAAAAAAAAAAGTACCTAGTAAAGACCTGATGAAACCTGTCTCCATACTTGGCCTCCATATTAAGATAAGCGATCCAGACAGCAGCTTTTTCTTCCTCAGCAGCAGCAGCAGCAGCAGCAGCAGCAGCAGCAACTGAGTTTTCTTTTATGGCTCTCTCTGCTACCTTTCGCGCTTTCTCTAAATCACCTAGCTTCAGGTGATAAGCCATATAACTACAAACACAGCAGCAGCAGCAGCAGCAGCAGCAGCAGCAGCAGCAGCAGCAGCAACAGCAGCAGCAGCAGCAGCAGCAGCAGAAGCAAATGCATGCATTATAGGATGCAATAAATGGGGAGTTTATTAACGCAAGCCACACACAGAAGTGCAGCAGCAGCAGCAGCAGCTGTAGCAGCAGCAGCAACAGCAACAGCAGCAGCAGCAGCACCAGCAACAGCAGCAACAGCAACTGCAGCAAGAGCAACAGTAACAGCAGCAGCAACAGCAGCAGCAGCAGCAGCAACAGCAGTAGACGAAACAGCGCCTTCTACACCACCACAACAAACGCATACAGGTAAACCTAAACCCTAAACCCTAAACCCTAAACCCTAAACCCTAAACCCTAATTTTGTGTGTACCTGATCCAGACAGCAGCAGCATCGCCATTGGTGAGCAGCAAACGTTCATATTCTTCTTCTGTTTGTGGTTGTGTAATCCCTTGCTGCTGCTGCTGCTGCTGCTGCGCCTCCAGTGCCTCAAGCGTCTCC
>NW_013568835.1:30548-30901 GCF_000499745.2 Eimeria mitis | reverse complement strand
GCAGCAGCAGCAGCAGCAGCAGCAGCAGAAGCAGCAGCAGCAGAAGCAGCAGCAGCAGCAGCAGCAGAAGTAAATGCATGCATTATAGGATACAAGAAATGGGGAGTTTATCAATGCAACCCACACGCATACCTGCAGCAGCAGCAGCAGCAGCAGCAACAGCAACAGCAGCAACAGCAAAAGCAGCAACCGCAACAGCAACAGCAGCAACTGCAGCAAGAGCAACAGTAACAGGAGCAGCAACAGCAGCAGCAGCAGCAGCAACAGCAGCAGACGAAAGACCGCCTTCTACACCACCACGACAAACGCATACAGGTAAACCTAAACCCTAAACCCTAAACCCTAAACCCTAG
>NW_013568835.1:30230-30448 GCF_000499745.2 Eimeria mitis | reverse complement strand
AGCAGCAGCAGCAACAGCAGCAGCAACAGCAGCAGCAGCAGCAGCAGCAACAGCAGCAGCAGCAGCAGCAAGCGCAGACAAAGCATTCGCTCTACAAACAGTGCGATAGAAACAGACAGCAGCAGCAGCAGCAGCAACACCAGCAACAAAAACAACAGCAGCAACAGCAGCCGCAGCAGCAGCAGCAGCAACACCAGCAACAAAAGCAAGAGCAACAG
>NW_013568835.1:28358-28711 GCF_000499745.2 Eimeria mitis | reverse complement strand
TGCTCCGAGACGAGCAGCAGGACAGAGAGCATCAACAGCAACAAAGCGAAGGGTTTTTAGCTGCTGCTGCAGCTGCTGCAGCTGCTGCTGCAGAAAGGAGACAGCTGGGCCCTCATCTGGCGTCTCCTCACTAAATAAATATAAACGCACAAACACACCATAAGCAGCAACAGAGCGAACCACACCCTCAACAACTAAACCTTTATATACACACTGCAGCAGCAGCAAGCGCAGCTGCTCCAGCGAACAACTCTCTGCTGCTGCTGCTGCTGCTGCTGCTGCTGCTGCTGCTGCTGCTGGGGATGATGGGGATGCTGCTGCTGCTGCTGCTGTTGGATCGCCTTGGAAACGAT
>NW_013568835.1:28155-28258 GCF_000499745.2 Eimeria mitis | reverse complement strand
GATCGCCTTGGAAACGATGCAGCAGCAGTATCTTCTTGCCACGCCTTGCTGCTGCTGCTGCTGCTGCTGCCGCTGCACCGCCTCCTGCTGCAGCAGCAGCAGG
>NW_013568835.1:27816-27913 GCF_000499745.2 Eimeria mitis | reverse complement strand
GATCGCCTTGGAAACGATGCAGCAGCAGTATCTTCTTGCCACGCCTTGCTGCTGCTGCTGCTGCTGCTGCTGCTGCACCGCCTCCTGCTGCAGCAGC
>NW_013568835.1:27324-27560 GCF_000499745.2 Eimeria mitis | reverse complement strand
TGCAGCTCACCACCAACCCAGGGTAGCAATCCCCGCGCTGCAGCAAACAGCAGCAGCAGCAGCAGCAGCAGCAGCAACAGCAGCAGCAGCAGCAGTAACAAGACGCACATCTATGAAGCTCCACTGTTGCTGCTGCTGCAGAGGTTGCTGCTGCTACTGGTGGCGCTGCTTCTGCTTTTCCTGTTGCTGTTGCTGCAGCGTTTGCTGCTTCAACTGCAGCAGCAGCAGCAGCAGCA
>NW_013568835.1:26574-26692 GCF_000499745.2 Eimeria mitis | reverse complement strand
GCTTCTTACCTTTAGCTCTGCGATATTCATTGGTCGTTGTCTTTGTGTTTTATTTATTTCATCTTCTTCTTCGTTTGCTGCTGCTGCTGCTGCTGCAGTTGCTGCTTCAATGGCTTGC
>NW_013568835.1:25470-26474 GCF_000499745.2 Eimeria mitis | reverse complement strand
TGCTGCTGCTGCAGTATTTTAACAGTAACAAACTGGCCCACAGCTAGCTGCAGCTGCTGCAGCGGCTGCTGCAGCAGCACGTCGGTGAGCTCTGTTATATGAACAGCAGCAAGAAGCGGCACCCGCAGCAGCAGCAAGCTGCTCTCCGACTGCAGCAGCAGCTGCGACAGCTGTACATACACCCCAAGCGGCGGCCGCAGCAGCTGCTGCACCCTCCCCTGGCAGCAGACCCCAGCACTGAACCGCCACCGCTGTGCTGCAGCAACTGCTGCACCCACAGACTCAAACACCTGCTGCAGCAGACACGCAGCAGCAGCAGCAACAGCAGCAACAGCAGCAACTTCAGCAGCTGCAGCAACGCATATATATATTCATGCAGCAGCAAAGGCAACAGCAGCAGCAGCGCAATGCACAGAAGCAGCAGCAGCAGCAACAACAACAAACGACAGCAGCAAACACAAAGCGATGCACAAGGCTGCACCCAGCAGCAGCAGCAGCAGCAGCAGCAGCAAGAGCAGCAGCAGCAGCAAAAGTAGCAACACAAATAGCAGCAGCAGCAACAGCAACAGCAGCAGAATATAGAGAAGGCTCAGCAGCAACAATACAATAAAAGCAGAGCATGCTGCCCTTCCTGCTGCTGTTGCTGCAGCAACAGCAGCAGCAGCAGCTGCTGCGGCTGCTGCTGAAGAAACAGGCAGCAAGTTTCCCCTATGCGTCTGCCAGAGGCCCAGCAGCAGCAACAACTGCTGCTGCTGCTGCTGCTGCTGCTGCTTACATTCTTAATTTCGTCAGGAATTGGAGCTGAAGCAGCAGCAGATAGCTGCGGCGCTAGCAGCAGACTTTGCTGCAGCGGCGGTGGCGGCAGCAGCAGCAGCCTATCCTTGAGTTTTTCTTGCTGCTGCTGCTTCTTCTTCTGCTGCTGCTGCTGCTGCTGCTGCTGCAGCTGCTGCAGCAGCAGCAGCTGCTTGTCCTGCACTGCGTTGCAGGGGCCTACAACAAGGAAC
>NW_013568835.1:24853-25370 GCF_000499745.2 Eimeria mitis | reverse complement strand
GAGCAGCAGCAGCAGCAAAAGTAGCAACACAAATAGCAGCAGCAGCAACAGCAACAGCAGCAGAATATAGGGAAGGTAAATAACCAAACACAAGGCTCAGCAGCAACAACACAATACAAGCTGAGCATGCTGGCCTTCTTGCTGCTGTTGCTGCAGCAGCAGCAGCAGCAGCTGCTGCTGCTGCTGCTGCAGCAACAGGCAACAAGGAGCCCCTGTGCGTCTGCCAAAGGCCCAGCAGCAGCAACAACTGCTGCTGCTGCTGCTGCTGCTGCTGCTGCTGCTTACATTCTTGATTTCATCAGGAATTGGAGCTGAAGCAGCAGCAGATAGCTGCGGCGCTAGCAGCAGACTTTGCTGCTGCGGCGGTGGCGGCAGCAGCAGCAGCCTATCCTTGAGTTTTTCTTGCTGCTGCTGCTTCTTCTTCTGCTGCTGCTGCTGCTGCTGCTGCTGCTGCAGCTGCTGAAGCAGCAGCAGCTGCTTGTCCTGCACTGCGTTGCAGGGGCCTACAACGAGGAAT
>NW_013568835.1:24437-24657 GCF_000499745.2 Eimeria mitis | reverse complement strand
GCTGCTGCTGCTGCTGCTGCTGCTGCTGCTGCTGCTGCTGCTGCTGCTGCTGCTGCTGCTGCTCTTTCTGGCCGTTATAGCTGCTCCAGCCGCAGCTAACAAATATGTGGCCCGAGAGGGTCTTCTCTATGACCCCCCATTCTGCTTCACAAGGTTGCTGCTGCTGCTGCTGCTGCTGCTGCTGCTGCTGCTGCTGCTTTTTCTTCTTTTGTTTCGTTGC
>NW_013568835.1:24063-24337 GCF_000499745.2 Eimeria mitis | reverse complement strand
GTCTTCTCTATGACCCCCCATTCTGCTTCACAAGGTTGCTGCTGCTGCTGCTGCTGCTGCTGCTGCTGCTTTTTCTTTTTTTGTTTCGTTGTGTTTTTCACTTCTGCTTCTGCTGCTGCTGCTGCTGCTGCTGCTGCTGCAGCAGGTCTGAATAAGCCTGCGTTGATAACAACTGTCTCCTTTTTAGGGTTCCGCATGGAGTCTATGAGGCCCCCATAGCCTTCATCTTCACTGCTGCTGCTGCTGCTGCTGCTGCTGCTGTCGTTGCTGCTGC
>NW_013568835.1:23726-23963 GCF_000499745.2 Eimeria mitis | reverse complement strand
CTGCAGCAGGTCTGAATAAGCCTGCGTTGATAACAACTGTCTCCTTTTTAGGGTTCCGCATGGAGTCTATAAGGCCCCCATAGCCTTCATCTTCACTGCTGCTGCTGCTGCTGCTGCTGCTGCTGCTGTCGTTGCTGCTGCTGCTGCTGCTGTATCGATGCACAGCCAAGACAACCACGTACAGCTCCTGCTGCTGCTTCAGCAGCCCGAGAGGAGACACCGGCAGCACTGTCTCTT
>NW_013568835.1:23474-23596 GCF_000499745.2 Eimeria mitis | reverse complement strand
CAACAGAACCAACTTTTATATCTGCTGCTGTTGCTGCTGCTGCTGCTGCTGCTGCTGGCATCTTTACTAGCTGCTGCTGCAGCACCTTCTGCTCCTTCTCGATCTGCTGCTGCAGCGGACCA
>NW_013568835.1:21536-21601 GCF_000499745.2 Eimeria mitis | reverse complement strand
AGCAACAGCTCCAAAATACACCAGCAGCAGCAGCAGCAGCAGCAGCAGCAGCAGCAGCAGCAGCA
>NW_013568835.1:21095-21436 GCF_000499745.2 Eimeria mitis | reverse complement strand
CAACAGAACCAACTTTTATATCTGCTGCTGTTGCTGCTGCTGCTGCTGCTGCTGCTGGCATCTTTACTAGTTGCTGCTGCAGCACCTTCTGCTCCTTCTCGATTTGCTGCTGCAGCGGACCTGCTGCTGCTGCAGCAGCAGCAGCAGCTAAGCTGCTTCTCCCCGCTTGCACGTCATCACGCGAGCGGCAGCAAAGTGGCAGCAGCAACTGCGGCAATGCCTTGTCTGCTGCTGCTGCTGCTGCTGCTGCTGCTGTTGCTGCTGATGTTGCTGCTGCAGCAGAAGTGAGAGCGCCCACCAGATCCAGCTGGCAGCCAACGAGAGACGCAGAGGCACTAGGA
>NW_013568835.1:19205-20995 GCF_000499745.2 Eimeria mitis | reverse complement strand
GAGCGGCAGCAAAGCGGCAGCAGCAACTGCGGCAATGCCTTGTCTGCTGCTGCTGCTGCTGCTGCTGCTGTTGCTGCTGATGTTGCTGCTGCAGCAGAAGTGAGAGCGCCCAACAGATCCAGCTGGCAGCCGACGAGAGATGCAGAGGCACTTGGAGCTGCTGCTGCTGCTGCTGCTGTTGCTGCTGCTGCTGCTGCTGCTTCATCTTCCTCTCCCTCCTCCCCTTTCTGCTGCTGCTGCTGCTGCTGCTGCTGCTGCTGTTCGTTGTTGCTGATAGGAGACAGCGTCAACGCGAAGACAGGAAGAGACAGCAGCAGCTCAGTGCCGTTGCTGCAGCAGAACAGCACCTTCTCAACAGCAACAGCAGCAACAGCAAGCAACCCCATATCTGCAGCTAAAACACCTCTCCTCTGCTGCTGCTGCTGCTCCTGCTGCTGCTGCTGCTGCTGCTGAGTGAGCAGCCGCTGCTGCAGCAGCTGCTGCAACGCTGGGGGCATGCAATCCGTCTTCCAATCCCAAACAGCAGCTGCTTCCTCTTGCTGCTGCTGCTGCTGCTGCTGCTGCTTCTGCTGCTGCTGCTGCTGCTGCTTCATCTTCCCCTTCTTCTGCAAGACAACCCTCACTTCCTGCTGCTGCTGCTGCTGCTGCTGCTGCTGCTTCTCTTCAGCAGCATCGTCGTCATTGTCCCCTGCCGCAGCAGCGCCAACAATACAGCGCAGCACTTTGCTGCTGCTGCTGCTGCTGCTGCTGCTGCTGCTGCTCTTGTGTATTTTCGCAGCTAGCTGCCGCAGCAGCAGGAAGGGCTGCAGCAGGTCTCCGCTGCAGCAGCCGAATGCTGTTCTGCTGCAGCAGTCAGCAGCAACAATAAGACAATCAAACTGTTGCTGCTGCTCCTCTTCATCCTGCTGCTGCTGCTGCTGCTGCAGCTGCTGCTGCAGCACGAGAGGCATGAAAGCAGGAGGAACAGCAACAGCAACGCATGCACTGCTGCAGCAGCAACCAACCACCCTGAAGCAGCCCCCCTTCTCCGTCATCTTATAAAAGGAGCAGCGCAGCAGGCGGCCAGACTGCAGCGCGTTGCTGCAGACGCATGCATCTGCTGCTGCATCTGCTGCTGCTGCTGCTGCTGCTGCTGCTGCTGCTGTTCGCTGCTGCAGCATGCCCTGCAGTGTACGCAGAGCAACAGCAGCAATAGCTGCATCTGTGGTTTGCTCTCGCAGCAGTTTATTTATTTTATGGGGTCTGAGCTCCACCACATGCTGCTGCTGCTGCTGCTGCTGCTGGTGCTGCTGCTGCTGCTGCTGCTGCGGCAGCAGAGCAGCCTTGACCGTGAGTCCTGCTGGCAGCAGCAGCGCCATGTGCTGCTGCGACAAAACAAATTCTGCTGCTGCATGCTTAAAGGGAGAGACAGCCTGTGCATGCAGACACCCGAGAGATACATACACCCCAAATTCAGTTTGCTTCTTTATATAACCAAACAGCAGCAACGTTGCTGCTCCTGCTGCTGCATGCATCTGCTGCAACTCCCCTCGGCTACGAGCAAAGTAACGAACGCTGCTGCTGCTGCTGCTGCTGCTGCTCCTGCTGCTGCTGCTGCTGTACTTGCTGCTGCTGCAGAGGGAAGACACTGCAGCAACACATCACACAACACGCTGCTGTAGCCGCAATTAAACCATGCAGCAGCAGCAGCAATATGCAGCAGCAGCAGCAGCAGCAAGGCTTAGCAAAGAAAGCAAGATGCAGCAGCAGCAGCAGCAGCAGCAGCAGCAGCAGAAGCAAGACGCAACAAC
>NW_013568835.1:18840-19105 GCF_000499745.2 Eimeria mitis | reverse complement strand
GCTGCTGTACTTGCTGCTGCTGCAGAGGGAAGACACTGCAGCAACACATCACACAACACGCTGCTGTAGCGGCAATTAAACCATGCAGCAGCAGCAGCAATATGCAGCAGCAGCAGCAGGAGCAGCAGCAGCAGCAGCAGCAGCAAGGCTTAGCAAAGAAACCAAGATGCAGCAGCAGCAGCAGCAACAGCAGCAGCAGCAGCAGAAGCAAGACGCAACAACAAAGGCAAGGTGAAGCAGCAGCAGCAACAGCTCCAAAATACAC
>NW_013568835.1:18286-18610 GCF_000499745.2 Eimeria mitis | reverse complement strand
GCAGCAGCAGCAAAGTTGTATCTCACCACAGAGAGAAGGTTTACAGCTAATAAGACAGACATCCCGTAGCTGCTGCTCTTGCTGCTGCAGTGCCTCCTCCACCTTCTTTGCTGCTGCTGCTATCGCACGATCTAATGCTTCATCCCCGCTGCTGCTGCTGCTGCTGCTGCTGCTGCTGCTGCTGCTGCGCTTGCGCTTGGCTCGAGCAGCAGCAGAACGAATTGCTGCATCCAAAGAAACAGCAAAAGCTGCAGCAATAACAACCCCAGAGAACGGCAGCGAAGCCCCCACCTGCAGATACACCCCAAACACAAACAAACGAAG
>NW_013568835.1:16653-17027 GCF_000499745.2 Eimeria mitis | reverse complement strand
GCTGCTTTGCATGCACCCTGCGGTACCGCGGCAGCAGCAGCAGCACGCCGTTGCGGTGTACAGACACCACATGCGCCTCCCCCCCAGGAAAGACAGTACCAGTAGACAGCAACTTCTCGCTGCTGCTGCTGCTGCTGCTGCTGCTGTCGCCTCCAGCTGCCGCTGCTGCTGCTGCTGCTGCGCTGAGGTCTGTGGAGACCTCCAATGTGCCGCGATAAGGATTGACAGAAGTCACCGCCACCTGCATGCAACAGCAGCAGCAGCAACAGCAGCAGCAGCAGCAACAGCAGCAGCAGCAACAGCAGCAAACATATACACCTCGCTACCTGTGCCTCCTATCTGTAACATCCTTGCAATTGCCCTGCTGCTGTTGT
>NW_013568835.1:16436-16553 GCF_000499745.2 Eimeria mitis | reverse complement strand
GCTGCTTCTTCTGCTGCAGCAGCAGCTGCTGCTGCACAACATCCCCCCCACCACTACCACCTGCTGCTGCTGCTGCTGCTGCAGCAGCAGCAGCAGCAGCAGCAGCAGATAGCTGCA
>NW_013568835.1:16173-16336 GCF_000499745.2 Eimeria mitis | reverse complement strand
GCTGTTGTTGTTGTTGTTTCTCCTACTGCTGCTACTGTTGCTGCTGTTGCTGCTGCTGCTGCTGCTGCTGCTGCTGCTGCTGCTGCTGCTGCTGCTGCTGCTGACCTTGACGAGTGTACCGAGTGTGAATTCTTTTCCGTTTGCTTCTGCTGCGGCGACATCT
>NW_013568835.1:14926-16073 GCF_000499745.2 Eimeria mitis | reverse complement strand
GCTGTTGTTGTTGTTGTTTCTCCTACTGCTGCTACTGTTGCTGCTGTTGCTGCTGCTGCTGCTGCTGCTGTTGCTGCTGCTGCTGCTGCTGCTGCTGCTGACCTTGACGAGTGTACCGAGTTTGAATTCTTTTCCGTTTGCTTCTGCTGCGGCGACATCCGCCTGGGAGAGTGTGGCCTTGAAGGGGCCAAAGAAGCGCAGCAACACTTGCTTCTGCTGCTGCTGCTGCTGCTGCTGCTGCTGTTGCTGCTGCTGCTTGCGCTGCAGTAGTTTTATCTCACTCACATAGCCAAGTAGTATACGGCCCCTTTCAATATATATAGGTTGCTGCTGCTTCTTCTGCTGCAGCAGCAGCTGCTGCTGCACAACCTCCCCCCCACCACTACCACCTGCTGCTGCAGCAGCAGCAGCAGCAGCAGCAGATAGCTGCAGCGGGCGAGGCAGCAACGGAGACTGCAGCTTCAGCAGCAGCTTTCTCCTCGTCAGCAGCAAACGGCCCCCCCCTCCCCCCCCCATAGCCATAAGAGCAGCAGCAAGCATTCCGCGTTCAAATACAGTAAATATATTGCTGCTGCTGCTGCTGCTGCTGCTGCTGCTGCTGCTGCTGCTGCTGTTGCTGCTGCTGTTGATTGGATACAGCTGTTTCTGCTGGTGTTTCTGCTGCTGTTGCTGCTGCTGCAGCGGAGCAGCAGCGTGTGTGCAGCAGCTGCTGAGAACAGCAGCAGCAGCAGCAGCAGAAGATTCTATAAAATCACAGCTGCTGCAGCAGAACCGCCGCAGCACCCGTATACTCATCGTTGCTTTTGCTGCTGCATCCTTCGGCAGCTGCTGCAGCGGCACGTCGCTCAGGCAGCAGAGCGGCAGCCAACCCCGCACAGAAGAAGACAACCTGCAGCAGCAGCAGCAGCAGCAGCAGCAGCAGCAGCAGCAGCAGAAGCAGCAGCAGTATAAACACAACATACAGAGCGGCGTGAGCAGCGGTAGCAGTTACACCTGCAGAAGAAGCAGTAACAGCAGCAGCAGCTACAGCAGCAGCAGAAGCTACAGCAGCAGCAGCAGCTACAGCAGCAGCAACAGCTACAGCAGCAGCAGTACCTATACCAGCAGCAGCAGCAGCAGCAGCAACAGCAGCAGCAGCAACAGCAGC
>NW_013568835.1:12911-13533 GCF_000499745.2 Eimeria mitis | reverse complement strand
CATCGAAAAACGGAGGAATACGAACAACAGCAAACGAAGCAAAGCTGCTGCTGCTGCTGCTGCTGCTGCTGCTATTGTTGTCTGTGGTTGCTGCTGCTAGAGCAGCAGTATCATCGTCCTTGTTGCTGTCGCTGCTGCTGCTGCTGCTGCTGCTGCTGCTCTGCAGCAACAGTTGCTGCTGCAGTTTGTGAAGGGGCAGCAGCGCCCTCTTTCCGTCGCTGTTTGCTGCAGCATTGCTGCTGCTGCTGCTGCTGCTGCTGCTGCTGCTGCTGAGTATAGAAAGAGGAATCTTAATCTTCGTCCCCGGCAGCAGCAGATGCGGGGGCAGCAGCTGCAGCAGCTGCTGCTGCTGCCATCCAACTATGTGCGGCAGCAGCGAGACAAAGACAACCCGCTGCTGCGGCAGCAGCGCAATTACTCTTGCATACACATGCTGCTGCTGCTGCTGCTGCTGCTGCTGCTGCTGCTTCTGCTGCTGCGGGTTGATGAGCTGCAGCAGCTGCTTGTCGAACTGCTGCTGCAGTTGCTCCTCAGTTGCTGTGCTGCTGCTGCTGCTGCTGCTGCTGTTGCTGCTGTTGTCTTGGTGCTGTTTTCCGTTTTGCTTCGCCTTTTTGCTGCTGAG
>NW_013568835.1:12080-12811 GCF_000499745.2 Eimeria mitis | reverse complement strand
GCTGCTTCTGCTGCTGCGGGTTGATGAGCTGCAGCAGCTGCTTGTCGAACTGCTGCTGCAGTTGCTCCTCTGTTGCTGTGCTGCTGCTGCTGCTGCTGCTGCTGTTGCTGCTGTTGTCTTGGTGCTGCTTTCCGTTTTGCTTCGCCTTTTTGCTGCTGAAGGCTAGCAGCAACTGCTGCTGCTGCTGCTGCTGCTGCTGCAGCAACGCAGGATTCATAATGTGGGGGTGCAGCACAACTGCTGTTATTGAGTGAAGACACCGCAGCTCGATGCCTTGCAGCTGGCTGAGCTCTGCTGCTGCTGTTATCTTCTTGCTGCTGCTGCTGCTGCTGCTGCTGCTGTCGTCGCCGCCTCGTCTCCGCTTCCCTCCTGCTGCTGCTGCTGCTGCTGCTGCTGCTGCTGCATGCATTATAGGGCGCAGCACGCGGCACTCCAGCAGCAGCCCAGGCCTTAGACTGTCGTAGGAAAGTTGCTGCTGCAGACTGAAGACAGAAGACAGAGTTGCAGCAGCAGCAGCAGCTGCTGCTGCTGCTTCTGTTGTTGCTGCTGCTGCTGCTGCTGCTGCTGCACATATGATTGTACCTGAGGCTTTGTTTACCTCCTGCAGCAGCACAGGGAGAACAGATCCTTGCAGCAGCAGCATATTGTGTTGCTGCTGCAGCAGCTGCTGCTGCTGCTGCGGCAGGAAGGCACGGATTGAACTGCTGCTGCTGCTGCTGCTGCTGCTGTGC
>NW_013568835.1:11343-11980 GCF_000499745.2 Eimeria mitis | reverse complement strand
CTGCTGCATGCATTATAGGGCGCAGCACGCGGCACTCCAGCAGCAGCCCAGGCCTTAGACTGTCGTAGGAGAGTTGCTGCTGCAGACTGAAGGCAGAAGACAGAGGTGCAGCAGCTGCTGCTGCTGCTGCTTCTGTTGCTGCTGCTGCTGCTGCTGCTGCTGCTGCACATATGATTGTACCTGAGGCCTTGTTTACCTCCTGCAGCAGCACAGGGAGAACAGATCCTTGCAGCAGCAACATATTGTGTTGCTGCTGCAGCAGCTGCTGCTGCTGCTGCGGCAGGAAGGCACGAATCGAACTGCTGCTGCTGCTGCTGCTGCTGTGCTGCTGCAGCCCAAAAGACAGCAGCAAACCATGCTCCTCAACTGAGCAGACAGCTGCTGGCAGCAGCATCCCCTGCTGCAGCAGCTGCAGCGACAGACCGGCATTGCATAGAGAAGGCCGCAGCGAGAGCTCATACGCACTGCTGCTGCTGCTGCTGCTGCTGCTGCTGCTGCTGCTGCTGCTGCTGGGTGTACCGATTACAACACAAGGCAGCAGCTGCCCAACAAAGAAGCGCTGCAGCAGCTGCTGTCCATAAGCTGTCTCCTGCTGCTGCTGCTGCTGCTGCTGCTGCGTTCCCTTTGCTCTTCTCTG
>NW_013568835.1:10889-11243 GCF_000499745.2 Eimeria mitis | reverse complement strand
TGCTGCTGCTGCTGCTGCTGCTGCTGCTGCTGCTGGGTGTACCGATTACAACACAAGGCAGCAGCTGCCCTACAAAGAAGCGCTGCAGCAGCTGCTGTCCATACGCTGTCTCCTGCTGCTGCTGCTGCTGCTGCAGCTGCGTTCCCTTTGCTCTTCTCTGCTGCTGCTGCTGCTGCTGCTGCTGCTGCTGCTGCTGCTCTAGGGTGTGGCTGCGGTGTACGTACCCCACGAAGCCGTAAGGTAGCTGCAGCAGCAACTCGTTTGTATGGACCTCAGCAACAACCCCCAGCAGCAGCGCCCCTTCCTTTAGGGGCCCCCTGAATGCTGCTGCTGCTGCTGCTGCATCTCCTTTGC
>NW_013568835.1:10633-10789 GCF_000499745.2 Eimeria mitis | reverse complement strand
TGCTGCTGCTGCTGCTGCTGCTGTGTTTTGCTTCGCCCCGCTGCTTCTCCTGCTTCCTGAAGGGAGCAGCGCGGGGGAAGTCCTCCTCTGTGTAGCCCTGCATGCTGCTGCAACTTTATATTTGCTGTTGCTACTGCAGCAGCAGCTGCTGCAGCT
>NW_013568835.1:10101-10533 GCF_000499745.2 Eimeria mitis | reverse complement strand
CTGCTGCTGCTGCTGCTGCTGCTGCTGCAGTATTAAGGAATGGAAAGGATAGCTGAGAACGGCTTGATGATGATATATTGCTGCTGCTGCTGCTGCCATCGCCCTTCCCTTTGCTGCTGCTGCTGCTGCTGCTGCGCTTACTGCTGCTGCTGCTGCTGCTGCTGCTGCTGCTGTGTTTTGCTTCGCCCCGCTGCTTCTCCTGCTTCCTGAAGGGAGCAGCACGGGGGAAGTCCTCCTCTGTGTAGCCCTGCATGCTGCTGCAACTTTATCTTTGCTGTTGCTACTGCAGCAGCAGCTGCTGCAGCTGCTGCTGCTGCTGCTGCTGCTGCTGCTCGCCTGAGTATGCAGCGCTTTGCTGCTGCTGCTGCTGCTGCTGCTGCCTAATGGATGCAACTAGAGATGGGGTGTATCGACAGAAGGTCAAAAGAAGAG
>NW_013568835.1:9422-9841 GCF_000499745.2 Eimeria mitis | reverse complement strand
GCATGCGGTTTGCTGCAGCAGCAGCAGCAGCAGCAGCAGCAGCAGCAGTTGCTGCTGCTGCTGCTGCTGCCGCGTCTTCTATAGTAGTTATCTATAAAGGTGAAATAAAATAAATTTTGTTTATATAAACCCTTTTGCAAGAATATGATTGGGCTTTCGTGCTGCTAATATAACAACAGCAGCAGCAGCAGCAACAGCAGCAGCAGCAGCAGCAGCAGCAGCAGCAGCAATCTTCTTGCTGGTCCAGCAGCGGGAGGGGCCCCCGGGGGCCCCCGGGGCCCCCATGACTTTTAGGAGAAGGTTAGTGTGAAATGCTGCATAAATATTATTCTTAATACTCCTTTTTCTATTGGCAGCAGCAGCAGCAGCAGCAGCAGCAGCTGTAGCAGCAGCAGCAGCAGCGGTTACGACAACTGCAG
>NW_013568835.1:8088-9212 GCF_000499745.2 Eimeria mitis | reverse complement strand
CTGCAGCGGAGATGCAGCACAACAGCAGCAACAGCAGCAGCAGCAGCAGCAACCGCAGCAGCTGCTGCTGGAAAGGCACAGCCAGCAAGAGCAGCAGCCGCCGGGCATCCGGCAGCAGCAGCAGCAGCGGCAGCAGCAGCAACCACAGCAACAGCAGCAGAACAGTACCAACGGATTGCAGACAGAACGCTTAGCAACAGCAGCAGCAGCAACATAAGAAGCATCAGCAGCAGCAGCAGCAGCAGCAGCAAAAGAAGTATTGAGGCTCTGCAGCTGCAGCAGCAAGTGGAGCAGCTGAGAGATTTGCCTGCTGCTGCTGTGCTTCCGTTCCTGCAGCAGCAGCTGCAGCAGCGGCGTCCTTCGTTGGCTGTGCTGCTGCAGCTGCCGCTGCTGCTGCTGCGTGCTGCTGATAGCCTTCATGCTGAGCAGCTTGCTGCTGCTGCTGCTGTTGTGTCTGCGCTTTGCTGCAGCAGGCGCTCGGCCTTTCTCCACTGTCTACAGGAACTCGAGCAGCAGCAGCAGCAGCAGCAGCAGCAGCAACAGCAGCAGCAGCAGCAGCAGCAGCAGCGAGAACAGAAGGCGCGGCTTAGAGCTCTGAAGCAGCAGATATGTTTGCTGCAGCAGCAGCAGCAGCAACTGCAGCACGCCGAGCAGCAGCTAGCCCGAGTCGTCTGCAGCGCCGCATTGAAGCTGCGTGAGGAGCAGCAGCAGCAGCAGCAGCAGCAGCATGAACAGCAGCAGCAGCAGCAGCAGCAGCAGCTAGTGCAGGTGCTGCAGCAGCTCCATCGGCGAGCATCAGCAGTTTGCTGCTGCCTAGATACTCTGCTGCGGCTTCCTGCTGCTGCTGCAGATACTCCTGCTGCAGCACAAAGCGTTGCTGCTGCTGCAGCAGCAACTCTGCGGCAGTTTGCTGCTGCTGGGACTTATAACATCGAAGGCATAGCCACGGCTGCACAGCAGCAGCAGCAGCAGCAGCAGCAGCAGCAACTGCAGCAACAGCAGCAGCTGCTGCAGCAGCTTCCGCTTCTCCTAGGGAGAGTTGTTGAGGTCTGTCTATCGGGCCCTCTAGCTGAAGCTGCCAGCAGCAGCAGCAGCAGCAGCAGCAGCAACAGCAACAGCAGCAG
>NW_013568835.1:6269-6966 GCF_000499745.2 Eimeria mitis | reverse complement strand
CTGCAGCGGAGATGCAGCACAACAGCAGCAACAGCAGCAGCAGCAGCAGCAACCGCAGCAGCTGCTGCTGCAAAGGCACAGCCAGCAAGAGCAGCAGTTGTCAGGCATCCGGCAGCAGCAGCAGCAGCAGCAACCACAGCAGCAGCAACAGAACAGCACCAGCGGATTGCAGACAGAACGCTTAGCAACAGCAGCAGCAGCAACATAAGAAGCATCGGCAGCAGCAGCAGCAGCAGCAGCAGCAGCAAAAAAAGTATTGAGGCTCTGCAGCTGCAGCAGCAAGTGGAGCAGCTGCGAGATTTGCCTGCTGCTGCTGTGCTTCCGTTCCTGCAGCAGCAGCTGCAGCAGCGGCGTCCTTCGTTGGCTGTGCTGCTGCAGCTGCCTCTGCTGCTGCTGCGTGCTGCTGATAGCCTTCATGCTGAGCAGCTTGCTGCTGCTGCTGCTGTTGTTTCTGCGCTTTGCTGCAGCAGGCGCTCGGCCTTTCTCCACTGTCTACAGGAACTCGAGCAGCAGCAGCAGCAGCAGCAGCCGCAGCAGCAACAGCAGCAGCAGCAGCAGCAGCGAGAACAGAAGGCGCGGCTTAGAGCTCTGAAGCAGCAGATATGTTTGCTGCAGCAGCAGCAGCAGCAACTGCAGCACGCCGAGCAGCAGCTAGCCCGAGTCGTCTGCAGCGCCGCATTGAAGCTGTTTGAGGAGC
>NW_013568835.1:4713-5425 GCF_000499745.2 Eimeria mitis | reverse complement strand
GCAGCTGCAGCAGCAGCACTGCAGAAGAGAAAAGGCGGATTGCTGCTTCTGCTGCTGAGGCAGCTGCAGCACTTCTCTCGCTGCAGCACCGCTTCGTTGCTGCTGCTGCTGCTGCTGCTGCTGAGCGACCCGCAACACTGCAGCAGCAGCAGCAACAGCAACAGCAGCAGCAGCAGCACGAGCAACAGCAGCAGCAAGACTATCGATGGGCGGAGCAGCAGAGGGATTCAGTAGAACAGATGAGCAGTAACAACGGCAGCAACAGCAGCAGCAACAGCAGCAGCAACAGCAGCAGCAACAGCAGCAGCAACAGCAGCAGCAGCAGCAGCAGCAGCAGGGATGTGTGGGGCCTGAAGGAGACATATCGGCTGGTGGCGTTTACCTTTAAGGAGGCAACAAAGACACAGGTAACCTGCTGCTGCTGCTGCTGCTGCTGTTGCTGCTGCTGCTGCTGTTGCTGCTGCAGTTGATGCTGCTTCTACTGCTACTGCTACTGTTGTTGCTGTTGCTGCTGCTGCTGTTGCTGCTGCATCTGCTGCTGCCGTAGCAGCAGATGTTTGCTGCCTCTCAGAAAGCGAATACAGTTGAAACATTTGCTGCTGTTGCTGCTGCTGCTGCTGCTGCTGTTGCTGCTGCTGCTGCTGCTGCCATCAGGCTGACTTGTGGGGCCCCTTGAAGACTGTTTGCTGCAGTTTTGCTGCTCTACCTGCTG
>NW_013568835.1:1490-4613 GCF_000499745.2 Eimeria mitis | reverse complement strand
TGCTGTTGCTGCTGCAGTTGATGCTGCTTCTACTGCTACTGCTACTGTTGTTGCTGTTGCTGCTGCTGCTAGTTGCTGCTGCATCTGCTGCTGCCGTAGCAGCAGATGTTTGCTGCCTCTCAGAAAGCGAATACAGTTGAAGCATTTGCTGCTGTTGCTGCTGCTGCTGTTACTGTTGCTGCTGCTGCTGCTGTTGCTGCTGCTGCTGCTGCGATCAGGCTGACTTGTGGGGCCCCTTGAAGACTGTTTGCTGCAGCTTTGCTGCTCTACCTGCTGCTGCTGCTGCTTCTGCTGCTGCTGGAGATGCTGCCTGCTGCAGCGACACCATCAGTCTGTGGCTCGCTCTCGTTGCTGCTGCAACGCCAGCAGCAGCAGCAACAACAGCAGCAACAACAGCAACAACAACAGCAGCAGCAGCAGCAGCAGCAGCAGATATTGCTGCAACGAGCAGCAGCAGCAACAGCAGCAGCAGCAGCAGCAGCAGCGATAGTGTTGAGGCGGTGGACGTCTCTCCCAGTACGAGAGGGCGCAGACGTCGCTCCGTTGCTGCCGCTGCTGCAGCAGCAGCAGCAGCAGGAACAGCAGCAGCAGCAGCAGCAGCAGCAGCGTTGCCGAGTCGGTTTGCTGCTGCTGCATCTCGGGGATTTGCTGCTGCTTTGTTTGCTTCAGAGCTGCTGCTGCTGCGCTCCCTACTCACCCAGCCAGCAGCAACACAGGCCGCACTGACACCCCAGCAGCAGCAGCAGCAGCAGCTGCTGCTGCTGCAGCAGGAGCAGCAGCAGCAACTGCAGTGCCAGCTGCAGCAACTGTCTACTCGATCCTTGTCGCAGCTTCTGTGGGCAGCAGCTGAACTGCAGCAGGCAGCAGAATTTTTCTCTTCTCCTGCAGCAACAGCAGCAGCAGCAGCAGCAGCAACAGCAGCAGCAGCAGCAGCAACAGCAGCAGCAGCAGGAAGGAACGATGCCGCTGAGGATATCCGCGCGTTTGCTGCTGCTGCAGTTGTTGCAGCAATGCCAGAGTGCTGGCGCTGCTCCCCCCGGGATGTGCTGCGGATGCTTCGCAGCGTGGAGCTGCTGCTGCTGCTGCTGCCGAAGCAGCAGCAGCAGCAGCAGCAGCAGCAGCAGCAGCAGCAGCAGCAGCAACAGCAGCAGCAGCAGCAACAGCAGCAGCAGCAGCAGCAGCAGAGGCAGAAACAGAAACGGCGACAGAATGCTTTGACAGCGGATACGAGCAGCATGTCTACAGACAACAGCAGCAGCAGCAGCAACAGCAGCAGCAGCAGCAGCAGCAGCAAACTCGTGCTGCAGCCGCAGCTGCTCCTCTTCTTTGGCAGTCTGTTGATGCGCTCCCTTCAGGCAGCAGCTCGCCGGGTGCAGCAGCGGCAGCAGCAGCAGAGCCGTCGTAGCAGCAGCAGCAGCAGCAGCAGCAGCAGCATTGCTGCTGCTGATGGTTTGAATTTGTTAGGGAGGCCTGCTGCTGCTGTGCTGCTGCCGCTCGAAGCAGCAGAAGCGAAGGAACTGATACGCATAGCTGTAAGGCTGTACTCAACCAGCTAGCTAGCTAGCTAGCTAGCTAGCTAGCTACCTAGTTAGCTACCTAGCTAGATAGATAGGTAGCTAGCTAGCTAGCTAGCTAGCTAGCTAGCTACCTAGTTAGCTAGCTAGTTTGTTGATTGTATAGCTAGCTAGCTAACTATCTAGCTAGCTAGCTAGTTAGCTAGCTCATATAGCTAGCTAGCCAGTGAATCACCCAGCTCATATAACTAGCGAGCTAGCTAGCTAGCTAGCTGGTAGCTAGCTAGCTAGCTAGTTATATGGATAACCTCCGCCTGCTGCTAGACTAAGACTGCTGATGTTGCTGCCGCTGCTGCTGCTGCTACTGCTGCTTCTGGCCCTGCTCTTGCTTCTTCGGAGTGTGATACACCTGTGCTGCTGCTGCTGCTGCTGCTGTTGCTGCTGCTGCTGCTGCTGCTGCTGCTGCTTATGTGTGCAGGGCCGCCTGCAACTGGAGTCGCAGCTGCCTGCTGCGGTGCGGCACACTGCAGCAGCAGAAGCAAGAACGGCGCCAGCAGCAGCAGCAGCAGCAGCAGCAGCAGCAGCAGCAGCAGCAGATGCAAAGGAAGCAACCGAGACGCTGCTCTCGTCAGCAGCATCATTTGAGCGCGAGCAGCAGCAGCAACAGCAGCAGCAGCAACAGCAGCAGCAGCAGCAACAGCAGCAACAGCAGCAGCAACCGCAGCAAAGTAAGGATCTGTCTTATACACCCCAAGGAGAGCCTGCTGACAGCAACCCCCCAGCTGCAGCAGCAACAACAGCAGCAGCAGCAGCAGCAGCAGCAGAGAGACAGCTGGCTGCTCTAGGGCATCGGCTCTCTTGCCTTGATGAAGCAGCAGCTACAGGCAGACAGTACAGCAGCAACAGCAGCAGCAGCAGCAGCAGCAGCAGCAGCAGCAGCAGCAGCAGCAGCAGCAGCAAGTCAAGACCTGTCTCCAGAAGCGGTGGGCGGCTAGAGGATGAGCAGCAGCAGCAGCAGCAGCAGGAGCAGCAGCAGCAGGGGCGTTTGCTGCGTCCTGCTGCTGCTGCACCAACAGCAACAACAGCAACAGCAGCAGCAGCAGCAGCAGCAGCAGACTCTGCTCGTGTGCTGCGGCTGCTGTCAGCAGCCTTAAAGGACGAGCCTGGGGGGGAGCGCTACGGCGTATGGACAGCAGCAGCAGAAGCAGCAGCAGCAGCAGCAGCAGCAACTGCAGCAGCAGCACCACCACCTCCACTACAAAACAACCAAAAAAACATAACTCAGTAAATAAAATAAACACATTCGCCTTCTTTGTTTTTTTATTTTTTTTTATTTTTTTGTTTTTTTGTTTTTTTGTTTTTTGTTTTTATTTGTTTTGTTTGTCTTTGTTTTTTTTGGTTTGTTTTTGTCCTTGTTATTTCTTCATTTCTTATTTATTTATTTATTTATTTATTTATTTATTTATTTATCTATTTGTTTATTTATTTGTTTATTTATTTAATTAATCGTTTTATTTATTTATTTATTTATTTATTTAGTTTTTTATTTATTTGTTTTTTTTATTGTTTATTTATTTATTTGTGTCTGCATGCGTTTCTGTAATACATG
>NW_013568835.1:1082-1390 GCF_000499745.2 Eimeria mitis | reverse complement strand
TTTATTTATTTATTTATTTATTTATTTATTTATCTATTTGTTTATTTATTTGTTTATTTATTTAATTAATTGTTTTATTTATTTATTTATTTATTTATTTTGTTTTTTATTTATTTGTTTTTTTTATTGTTTATTTGTTTATTTGTGCCTGCATGCGTTTCTGTAATAAATAAAAAATTAAATTTATATCTGCTGCAGCTCCTCCTCTGTTTTGCTGCTGCTTGTGCTGCGCTGCAGCAGCAAACCTTGCAGCAGCAACAGCAGCAGCAGCAGCAGCAGTAGCAGTAGCAGCAACCGCGGCAGACGTC
>NW_013568835.1:0-1032 GCF_000499745.2 Eimeria mitis | reverse complement strand
CAGAGCAGCAAAGCAGAGCTTATAAGAAGGACCGCCTGCTGCAGCAGCAGCAACAGCTGCAGCAGCAGCAGCAGCAACAGCTGCAGCAGCAGCAACAGCAGCAGCAGCAGCAACAGCAGCAGCAGCAACAACTGCAGCAGCAGCAGCAACAGCATCTGCAAAAACAGCAGCAAGAGCAGCAGCAGCAGCTTCAGCGCAAGAATCTGAAGACAGTGGTTGCTGCTAGGTGTGCAGCAGGCGCTGCTGCTGCTGGTGCTGCTGCTACTGCTGCTGTTGCTGCTGCTGTTGCTGCTATTGCTGCAGCTGCAGCATTGACTTTTTTGTCGCTTATAAAGGACGCGGGAAGCTCTACTCACTCAGCTAGCTACAGCTAGCTAGGTCTATATATATACAGCTAGCTACAGCTAGCTGCAGCTAGCTACAGCTAGCTACAGCTGGCTAGAGCTAGCTAGGTCTATCTATATACAGCTAGCTACAGCTAGCTAGAGCTAGCTACAGCTAGCTACAGCTAGCTACAGCTAGCTCCAGCTGGCTGCAGCTAGCTAGAGCTAGCTAGGTCTATCTATATACAGCTAGCTGCAGCTAGCTGCAGCTAGCTACAGCTAGCTACAGCTAGCTACAGCTAGCTAGCAGCAGCCAGCTAGAGCTAGCAGTCATTTGTTTGTTTGGTGGTTCCTCTTATTTAAAAAAACTGAAATTTGTTTTATTTATTTTATTTTTATTTTATTTTTTTTATTTAATTTGTTTGTCTTTATAGTATTTTGTATGTGTTGCTGTTTGTTTTATTTATTTCTTTTTTTTCTCTCTATGCATTTGTTTATTTATTTTTAATTATATTAGTAATTAAAGATTAAAAATTAATTAACTAAACCAGAAGAAAACAAATAAAAAATAAATTTATTTATTTTATTTTATTTATTTTATTTTTCTTTTTCTCTGCTGTGTTGCTGCCACCCACCAATCAGCAGATGGATGCTTTCTATGAATAAAAAAAACAAAAATAAAATTAAAATGCAAAAAAAAATATAATTT
>NW_013568834.1:277-798 GCF_000499745.2 Eimeria mitis | reverse complement strand
AGCAGCAGCAACACAAACATACATACTCAGCAGCAGCAGCAGCAACAGCAGCAGCAGCAGCAGCAGCAGCAGCAGCAGCAGCTGTATTGTTTTTACAATTCATTACCCCCCAATGCCCCCCAAAATATCGCAGCCAGAGAAGAACTCTGGCGATGGAACCTAACCAAGTACGTGCATGCATGCATGCATGCATGCATGCATGCATGTGTTTGTGTGCATGCATGCATGCATGCATGCATGTGTTTGTGTGCATGCATGCATGTGTTTGTATGCATGCATGCGTTTGTATGCATGCATGTGTTTGTATGCATGCATGCATGTAATTTATATGTATGCATGCATGTATGCATGCATTTATCTGTATACATGCATTTGCATGCATGCATGCATGCATTCATATAAATAAATGCATGCATATAAATACATGCATGCATGCATGCATATAAATACATGCATGCATGCATGCATGCATGCATATAAATACATGCATGCATATAAATACATGCATCTGCATGCATGCA
>NW_013568834.1:0-177 GCF_000499745.2 Eimeria mitis | reverse complement strand
GCAGCCAGAGAAGAACTCTGGCGATGGAACCTAACCAAGTACGTGCATGCATGCATGCATGCATGCATGCGTTTGTATGCATGCATGCATGTGTTTGTATGGATGCATGCATGCATGCATGCATGCATGCATGCATGCATGTGTTTGTGTGCATGCATGCATGCATGCATGCATGTG
>NW_013568833.1:557-708 GCF_000499745.2 Eimeria mitis | reverse complement strand
AAGGACAGCAGCAGCAGCAGCAGCAGCAGCAGCAGCAGCAGCAGCAGCAGGAAGGACAGCAGCAGCAGCAGCAGCAGTATGAAAAACAGCAGCATCCCCACCACCACCAGCAGCATCACCAGCAGCATCACCAGCACCCCCACGACCAGCA
>NW_013568833.1:0-245 GCF_000499745.2 Eimeria mitis | reverse complement strand
GATGGTGGTTCTGGTGATGGTTTAGACACCCCAAAAGAGGATGGATAGATAATGTTAATGCGACAGGAGGGATGTTGCTGCTGTGTAAGTAGTAGTTGCTGCTGCTGCTGCTGCTGCTGCTGCTGCTGCTGCTGCTGTTGGTGATGGTGGTTGTGGTGCTGCTGCTGGTGCTGCTGTTGATGGTGGTTCTGGTGATGGTTTAGACACCCCAAAAGAGGATGGATAGATAATGTTAATGCGACAGG
>NW_013568832.1:444-11574 GCF_000499745.2 Eimeria mitis | reverse complement strand
GCCCAACTCCACTACACAGTCACAACACACAATACCAAACCTCACACAAAAAACGCCTGGGTCACCACCTCTACACGCACTCGCAGAATCACCACATACACAAACCCACTGGGCCCTAGCTGCACTCCGACCGTTCCACTAAACAACGAGCTGCAGGGAGAGACACGTGCACGCGTGCATCCGCCTCTAGAGAGGCAATGCGCCAACAAAACTTCCAACATAAGACAATAATGCTACACAACATCAATCACTCGACGTCCGCTCTCCGTTCCTCCTTCAAAACGGCACCGCTTTTTCTACCTTTAACACCCGCTCTGCAGATGGCAACCACCGGCAAAAACTGCAACCACAAGCCACAGACAAAACCGCCTAAATATCTAGCATTACACGCAACAGGCACGCCGCTACGTTTACGTCCTATTCACTACCTTGCGTGTACGAACTACTTAACAGAATAACCATCAACACCGGTGTGGCGCACCCAGCCAGGGTGGTTGCATGCCTAGCTTGGCTCACTTCCTTGGGTCAGCCATCACGTGTTTTTTCGGTCCTGACTATTGCTGTCGCAGAGATATGAGCGTCACACACACAGAGTCGATGCAGAGACCTCCACGAGCACACTACACAAGCGCCGGAGTCAGTCGATACTCAGCTCACACGACGTGTCACTAGACTGCGAATGGACGCCTTGAACCGCCGCGACGCGGAAGTCACAAATGGCCAGCAAAGCTTGGAACCTGTAATAAGCACAGCCGCAGCTCATGCAGATCAAACTAAAACATCGGTGGGAACACATCGATTTCGGCACGCACGTAAATCAACAGCCTACCCCTAGTCGTCTGACACTCAAGTCGTTCCAGATACGACTGCGCTACATACTCTCACAGTGCTTCCGACCGAGTAGCAGTCCGCTGCGGTGCACTTCGACCCACATCCTGCTCTCATAAGGCGTTCGCAAGGATCCCTACACGTGCGTTAAACTGAACGTGAAACTCAGGCACGACACAGAAAAATCCGGAAGTCCGAGTTCCTGCCATCTCTACAGCCTAAAAGTGCATAAAGGAGAACGAGAAAACGCTTCAGCTATGCTTCTCAGGGACCCATGGTCAAAACCGTTGCCAAAGGAGTGAATCTAGAGAAGCCGAGTGTTTTGGTTCTGCACAAAATGCAGGAAAAAGTACACTGGCTACAATTGCACCTGACGTCCCCGGTGCTACGAAAGGAGATAGTTACAAGATCCGGCGACTACCCCACAGACAGATGACAAAGGTTTGCCGGCAAATTGACACAGAAATTCCAGGCCTCCACTAACCCCTTCAAACGGGGGCGTGGTTCGCCAGGATACCCCTCTTCCACGCTGCTTCCTCCGCCTCTCGATGTTAGCCTAGGCGATGATAAGCCATCTCTAGACCGCCGGCACAGCCAAAATGAGCGTCGTCCTGCAGCTCAGAACCCCTACAATGACAGGTAGTATGTGCCAACGCCGATGCCTTGGTACGTGGTGCCTGACAAAGCGTCACATCCGGCCGATGTTCGAAAGCAAACATCTACCGACCCGAATTCTACAGAGGCAAGTGCCAATTTATTGTTGCTGTGCAGGCTTCCGCTTCGGCCACAGACAACGTCGCGCCGCCACTCCCGGCTGGCCGTCAAGCGAGGCGTTCGACAAACCGATTCTTCTACTCGCATCATGCTGGCGATGTCGTCCGACTATCCGCTCTGCAATCTCTGCGCACTACCACGTCTCCAGAACGCACTTCCTGGAGGCGACCAAGCCCTGGCGTTGTCAGTGTTTTTAGCGCCCAGTGAGAGGCTTCCCTATGCGCATACTCCAAAACTGCGCCGATCACGCACCAATCAACCTAAAAAAACTCAGCTCAGGCACAGTCCCCTCTGTCCTTTCGGCAAGCGCAAGGCATCGCCACAGCTGTACTACGCACACTCTGCAGGTGGCCAACACCCCTGTACTGCTCAGGCTGCCGTGTCGTTGCGAGCACAGTCATAGTAACCCAAGAGAAGCAGAGGTGATGGAGACAACCGTCTCACAGCCGAACTGAAGGCGCGCAGACAAGCCAAAGACACCTCCCCAGATGCAACAAGAATCCAAAGCAATGCAATCCTGGCTCGTCCAAGTGCCACCGGAATTACCTGCTCCCCGTCCCGGAACCCACCGAAATTGGTCTCTCGCCACAAAAAGGGTCTCCTAGCGTATTGGCTAAGTTCGTCCCACTGATCATACTGTTGTGTTTCCGCTGCTCTTACTGCAATCGGTCGCACATGCACCACATACCTCCTGAGGGCGAAAAAAAAACGACCCGCTGGGTGGGTTGCGCTGCAGTTGCCGAGATTAACCATACACATTCGCCGAAAATACCGGAGAAAGTATCCCATCGGCCTAGCTCCAAACGACAGTTTAAAAACCCGTTAACTTCGCACTGGCAGATCCAAGGAGCCCTGCGAACGAATGCCACTACCCAAGTCGCATCAGCACTACTACTTCCTCGCCTACTTGCACTCTCCGCAGCCCCAAAGAGCAGAATGCCTCACCATACACTACACCACGCATGCACTACACACTTCCTGAAGACGGCAGAATACCTCCACCCTAGACGGGCTTGTTAACAAAACAGACACTGGACGACTCCAATGCAAGGTCGTCCAAGTATCACCAGACTATTCTAGTGCCTGTTGCGTACGCCACAACGCCTAACTATAGCTTGGAGCTCAGTTTGAACCAAATAAAGCATATGTATTGTTCACCTTATCGATGCTGCAGCAAGCATAAAGCAGCAAGCGTCTGCAGCACGCAATTACCATGAATAGCCAAATCTCGCAGGACGTTCTAAATTCAACATCATTCAGGTTGCAAGCGGGATGTACCCGCGGAACAGCAGCGATCGCGAAGCAGCAGTAGTTTGGTGCGACGCACATCAAAGATGGGTTACCCTTGACAAGCGCCTGCTGTTGCGTTTCTCACACAATACCCAGACAGTCGGCACCAATTTAGGCTACATCTTGCCCGTTGGTATTCTGCAGCCTGCAAGCAACTCCCTATTCGAACGACACTGCAGATGAAAACTGAATAATTTGAACATGCCCATCCGGAAGAGGCCGAAAACGCCAAAACCGCGTACGCCGATAGCGTAGGAAACAAACTACGTTGGATACACAACAAGACAGGGGCGTGCGAGAGAACCAAGGTCAACAACTCTTGTCTGTACGAAACCAAAGAAACTACAGCACTTTGCAGGCAAAAAGAAAGGAACTGGTACGCAGGCTGCAGCCCAGGCATCTTTATTAGACAGGCAGCACATTGTTCCCACCCAGAGCCGCGGGACCCTACAGGATGAAAGAAAGCTAGAAACGAAAACTTGAATTGAACAGATTGCTTGCATTTCGAGGGCGGCAGCATTCCTCCACGATGAACTAAAGTCTTCTTCGTGACCGCCGCTTTCTGAAGCCAACACCAATGCCCCAAGACTCACTCCGCAGGTGTCTTCTTCTCCGCCCCCCTCTGCCAGTCTGCGTGTAGTAGTAGTCTGTCGTCCCCTGAGGTTGAAAGCTGCAAAGCACTTGAGGATAAGGAAGGTAATCACCGAGGCCACAAGCAAAACATTGAAAACTGTGAGAATCGGCAGCCGCCGGACGTGTCTGGCGTTCCAACTGCCATATGCCCGGGTCTCATCGCGCGTCGTGTTTCTTTCAAGCAAAAGACTGACAGACGCTGGGCTATAGAAGAAAGGCTGAGCAGACAATCGTCTCAAGTTGGTCTGAAAAGCCGGCGAGCCGGAAGCGACCACCCCGCAAGCGGCAACACCGGCAAGAACAAACAAGGACAAATACACTGGGACGACCCACATTTTCGCTAGCCAATAAAACAAGTCAAAGCAGAAGGGGGACAAAAAGCCCACTATTTCTGCAGGGCTCCTCGCAAGGCAGAAAAGAAACCGGTTAACGTTGCTGATAGATGTAGGGCAAAATGTCGCTCATTTTCCACCGGCAACAAAAAACAGTGGCGGAGAAAGGCGTTAAGGAGTAGGGTATATCTGAAGGGTTTTGCTCATTGCAAGAAAAAAAACCCTGTTAACTTCCCCCACAGTCCTCGAGCATATGTAACGCGGAGCGTTATTACAAAACCGACTTCCAACGGTGCCGGATAGCCTGGCGAGTTTACGCGCAAGATGTGTAATTAACGTTTCTTAAACTCTGTTTACTAACGAAAGAAAACATAACGTACGGTCGGACGGACCATTTATTCGTCGCAAAGCTCTCCGCGATGTACTGTCTCGGCGGCAGCGTCTCGGTGAGACTGCATTGGTGCAGTGCTCGCTATAGGCAAATTGTGTTCGGATCCATTTGGCAACATCCCAATGCGCTACACTGTGAATTTGGTTTTGTTTACCCCTACCAAAAGGCCATAAACGTGGCGTCAGTTACCGTGTGCAATCTGCTGCTCCCGGTGGACGGTATCCTGGGTGTTGTGGTGGGCACTACAGCGGTGCCCGTGTATTCCCCTGAAAGAATAACGAAACTGGAAATATCCATGTAAAACGTAGACAGGAATTATAAAAATTGGATATGTGATATAATAAGTGGAAAAGGCAGGCCCTTGAACTGCTCTAGGAAGTATAACTCAGCGACCGAAACAGGTCCGGACAGCATCATATTGCGATGGACGACGAGTTCGTGAACTGCTCTACGGAACGACCGAAACACGTTTAAACTGAAATTGATATAATGAGTTGGGAAGGCGCTCACGCAAACTGCCTTAGCGAACCGCGCGGAGCACCGATCTGGAGTGGCCAGGCCAGAGTTTTGGGTGGCTCATGTATCACTGTCTGAAGCACTGTCTACGCGAAGTTAGCACGGAGATATTCCTTTCACCTTAGCAGGCTGCCTGCAAGCAAGCGCAAATGCCCAACAAGCGTCTACGCGGGTAATGCATGCAGAAAAAAGGAAGCTTGGTTGTGACTGTGTAATGCGAGCTTTCCGGCTTTGTTCAAGGACAAAAGCGAGCTGCAGTGAAGCCAACGACGTGGGGCAAGAGATCCCCCCAAATTTGGTGACCTTCCTCCCTTTTCCCCAAGCATGCTTGGCATTCAGCTCAGGGTCTAGGGTTGCTGGGGAAGAGGCAGCCTAACAGGACTTGCAGTGCCCCTTGCCCCGTTACAAGCCAGTCTCACATATGAGCACCAGGAAACTTCAAGGAACCTTCCCGCATGCTTCATCTCTGTATACATTTATAGAACATTTGTATTTGCTGGCAAGCAGCCTATCAAGGCCAAATGAAATGTTCTGTGCTACCTTCACGCAGTCCGTGGTAGAGCTGCTGGCATTGACTCGTGCATCTACTGACGTGAGTGGGGTCAAGTTCCGAGGGCCCTATGATCCCTAAGGCCCGAAGCTCCCCTTAGGCTGGCCTTTCTGAAGGGGAGTTTTTCAGAGTGCATGCGGGGATGTCTTGCATCTTTAGCTGCAGCGAGATGTGCTGCAACCCACCCCAGGCTGCGTCCTCTATCACAACCCGTGTCTCTGAGCACCTGCATCCAGGGCTGCTGGAGAATGGAGAGGAGGCCAGCTGCTTTTGTGAAGCTCTTACTGTAGGTCGTTTGACTTTATTGCAGCTCGTAAAAATCCGCGAGGTAGGGTGATGGCAAATGTTACGCTTGACCACCACGCGTTTCATCGGAGCAGCGGCGGGCAACGCTATCCACGCCCATCCCGCAGACTGGCTGCCCAGCTTGTAGAAGTAATTAGAAAACAGAAAAGGAGGAAAAGGCCTAGAATAGTGCTATAAAATCTGTATCAAGGCCCCAACTCTTTCTTTCGGCATCGTTCTATAAAAACTGTATCAAGGGCCCAACTTGAAAAGGCCTAGAATAGTGCTATAAAATCTGCATCAAGGCCCCAACTCTTTCGCAACAGGTGCATGGAAGCCTTCCAAAAGGTACTGCGATGCACATTTATTCCCAGCTCTGCAAGGGAGCAGGCTATGGCGGAACTGAACCCGCTCTAACAACGGAAGCTGTTGATAAAAGGCGCTACATCGAGACGCAACGCTCCTTGGTGGAAACAAGTCCAATGGAGGCCCCGGAGCTGCCCTATAGTTGGTCAATAGTAAAGCAGTTCTCCGGATAGAGGCACTTGGTAACCTGTTGCGGATAGGAACATGAGGGGTAAAGGAGTCGAAGTCAGTGAGAAAGCGTTTTCATAAAAGAGAGAAACAAGAAAGCTTCCACAGCACTGGTAGCAATGGAAGAAAAGGCAAGATGCCCCAGATGTTGAGCCATGGAAAATGGAAACTGTGTCTGTGCATACCAGAGCAACCTAGACGGGGAAAGGAATCGGTAACAGACAGCAGCCAGCGAATCCGGAACCCAGAGAGCTGGAGGGGCGTAGCGAGCGGCGTACCTAGCGGCTTATGTGCTTCTTTTGCAAGGTCGCACAATTGGGGATTGGAAAAACAAGAAAACCGTCAAGGAACTAGCGAAGGTAGGCTTCAAGCAGCGCCGCCCGTTGTGCAGGCAAAATGGACCGTGAAACATTCAGGCCCTCATGCAACGTGGGGCTCCGTTATGGGGCCGAAAGAGATGACAGCTGCATCAGCGGATCCACGCCGAGCCTACTCTGTGCTTCTGAAAATTGAAATAAATTTGCATGAGTTGGCTGCTCTACTTGATACGGGGTATGAGGTGATCTGGAAAAGCAGGCCACTGCAACGAGGTGCAGCCTAACTGTCTAGTCGTTGGCACAGTCACCGAGACTACGCTTTGCGGGCAGCACTTGCAACACGCGAATCGGCAACACTATGTGCGCAAAGGGCGAGCTTAACTCCAAAGCGGAGCGCATTACCGTGACATGGGACTTTTATGTTGAATTAGTTTACCACGACACAATCCAAGCATGTCGTGGGTGGCCCAGTGGAAGGCGCACATGCTCTCCCTTGGCGACAAGATCGATGTTTATGCGTCAAAATGTGGTGAAGGTTCACAAATCTTGGCGAACTCGACGGTAATTGCACCCTCTACGGTAAGAGGTGTGGAGACGGTGCCTCAAGGAAAGAGTAGCGACGACCGTCCTACACGGTGAAGGGGGGCTGCAGGGAACGATAGAGCAATGCATTCCCCCCCCTGCGATGGTCTTACGAAGGCAGCAGTTCTGTGGGATTCGATCCATTTAACGCCTGAGGAACAGCAGAAGTAGGCACAATTGAGCGAAGTGTTCTCTATCAAGTGGAAGGCCACACGCTGCACGTTCAATGAGTCGCATCAAAATCATTCCCGGAGCTGCTCCAAGCTTTTTTCCAGGGTACTGACGACCACCACATATTGAGTAGAAAATTGAGCGGCAAGCAGGTGAGCTTCTAACAAAAAGGCAATGTTAAGCCGTCAACTAGTGCATTCGGGAACAATCTCGTGCTAGCGGAGAAATATGCGCCACCTCACATCATTTTTGTCGCCTTCAAGCCGCTCAGCAAAATCACACTGAAGCAAGGTCTCCGACGCCATGCCCCGTATCGACAAAGTCCTTCATCGGCTTCAGGATTCAGCAGTATATTATCATTTGATTTCGCCAGGGTGTTTTGCTGATCCGAATACATTTTGTCGACCGGCACAAGTCTGCTTGTCATGTACGCACCCGCAAAGTATAGTACTCCTGTATACTGTCTGCGCTCCTCAGTGCACCTGACGAACTGCATAGATGGGTCAATGACGATTTCTTGGGGCCAATCAGTGAGGGATGCATGCTCAGATGCATGGATGATGTGCTCCTGTTCAGCTCTCCCGTGCAGGAGCACCACCAGCACCTGCTGATTGCCCTGCTACTTCTGCATCACAAGCAATGGCTCACTAAGGAACACGGCTCTCCGCTTTTAAGCGAAAAAAATTAGATACTAGGGTAGTCGTGTCTCAGCAGAAGGAGTTCAATCAGATCCGGCGAACTGTTTAGAGTTCTGCTGCAAAGATTGGGGTTATTCGGATTTTTGCCACTGCCCCTCTACACTAGCACGGACGCACATGGCTTCATCTATATCGCATTGCCCTAACAAAATATCATCCATGAATTGGCCTTCAATTAGAATAAACAATTTGTTTGGGCATGTCGAAGAAAGCGACAGCACGAGCCTCATCAGACACCTGACATCGTGTCCAGTACTTGCGCTCCCTGATTTCGGCGGAGCCTCCTTCCCAACAGCCGACTAGAGTGACACAGCAGTTGGGATGACGCTCTTTCACCAAACCAGCGACTTGTAAGTGAACCAAATAATCTTCTGCTGTTCCGGCCCTTTCGTGGAAAGGGAGAAGTATCCAATCCGCGGAAAGGCGTCCTAGCCAGTCAGGCGGGGAATTAAACATGGCTGCTATTACCCCTTTGGCGCGAGCTCCACTACACAACCCAACCAGAAATCCTTGACATGCCGGATGAAGAGTTGTTAAGACTGCACTAATGAAGGGGTTGTTTGCTGGCTTTTCTGACTGATGCAGTACGACTTTCCAACCATGTATAGCAGGGGTAGCAATTGCGCGGTACCTGCTACACTCTCCCGAGGCTCTACCGGCCAAGAAGTGCGTTTCCCAGCGAGGTTTGCTTTCATTGATTCCCGTTTCTTTCACAAATTCCTTTTTTCTTGCTCCTTAAGGTGGCCTAGGATGCAGGCATCAGCAAAGGGAAATGTCTTTACTTGCCCAGAATGCAATCCAAAAAGCAATAGAAAGCATTCCCAGGGTTCTGCTGAACCTGCTAATTCCCAGTTGGATCTACGACGGATATCTTGATGAATTTTATACTCGATTCACCATTCGGCCCAACGCGTTGGCTAAGGTCGTCGAGTTACCCTTAGCATGCAGGTCTCACCATGCAAGGAACTTTAGTGAATCACCTATTCTTCATCGAGCTCTCCCCACCAAACGGCAACAGTTTCGGTGCGAGAAGGCGAAGAAGGTGAAGACGAAATCCTTGGGGCAGTTCCAATGCGGCCCATATGATAAGCGAAACGAGAATATTGAGTGAAACTGCCAGGGCACCGACAACCCAAGTCGGTTCCTGATGATCGCTTACGCGAAGTATTCCCTCAGGCACACCAACAGGCCGTCGATGACTCATCGTCGCCGACGGTAAACGCTGTCGCACAAAGCGCTGTCTGAAGTGGTGCATTTTGTGATGATTGCTCTGTCACTTATAAGTACGCTCTTCCCTCCATACAAACACGCTGGCGTTAATTACTTCACCCATATTAGGCCCCTCTATTTCCGTACATTTAACTCGGAGCAGCGGCCAACGCTTCCGCCGTTTCTGTAATTTTTGGCTGGGCTCCCTCTGTACCTCCCCGATCCCCGACCTCTCGGTCATTAATATCGCCCGACGGCGGCCTTCTACGCCATCTTCCTCATTAGGTCGGGGTGCCAGCATCAAACCGCAGGTCGTAACGTAGCTGCAAGGGTTAAGGGTTTGTAAACTGTTGCACGCATAAGCTTTGGCAGCTCTCTGCGTTCGGCAGCAGGAGCATCCAACACACGCACCAAACACAAATGCCTATAGACATCGCTCCTTTGCTGAATGCTGTGACACCTGTCATGCCGACGTCCCGTCTCCTCCCTACGCTGACTCCTCGTTGCTCTGCCAGCTACACGAGGCCTTGCGTTGTCCGGCTGAGAGACCCAAGTAAATCTGCCTTCGCCAACTCGTGCTTTCGTACTTATACTTATCTGCTGGCCCGCCAATGACGGTCCAGTAAGTGTGTACCGCCAGTATGTAGGTCCGGTGCCTGCATCAAAATGGTGCTCCATTATTCTTGCATATACTGTTACCCTACAGCTGATGCTGCAACGTATATAGTCCAGCATTCCCTCTGTTGCCCTATGTCTTCATCACTGCACTGCTACAAGGCAAAAGCAGACCATCAGCTAAAGGCATAAACTACCCACATAGTGAAGCAGGCAGGTATCTTTGCAGACAGCAAAGCTGACAGATGTCTTCCTAAACTACCTAACCAAACCTTAAGTTGCAATCTCCAGTCCGTTCACCATCTACTTCCCGAACCCTTAACAACGACCCCTAGACTGTCACCCTCAAACGCCAACTCCCTATACCCTTGACATTCTACCCGCCACCTCCCCCTGATACTGTATCTAGAGAAGCCCTCTACGATGCTCTGCTCGATACGCTCTGTGCAAACCCCCTCCAAAATACAAGAGCAATCATCCTTCAGACCCTACTTATCCTCGTTACTGCTCAACTCTCCCATCAGGCTACTTCGCTACCTACACATAGTCTATGTATATATATTTTTGCATGCTTTTATGCATGCCTTCTATCCACACCTGCTGCTTGCTGCCTAAATATGGTGCGTGCCTGAACTCTGGCAAGTGTGCTTCTGTAGTAAAGCCACTTCTATTGCCTTCAACAAACTCGCTGACTCCCCTGTTGCTGTTCGCACTTCTTTNTCTGTAGTAAAGCCACTTCTATTGCCTTCAACAAACTCGCTGACTCCCCTGTTGCTGTTCGCACTTCTTTGATGTTTGGTTTCAGGGAATCAAACTCGATTAAGAGAATTTTCCCTATCATCCCCCACCCGCCCGCCAGCCCACCGACTCGGCAGCTGCGTCGGCGGCACGCATGGATCATGCAAAACGACAGAAGGTGAGACACACACACAGTGAAGGCAAAGTTGTTTGCAGCTGGGCATTCTTAGGCAAGCTCCAGCTATACGTGCACTCAGATATTGTGCACTGCCGACGGTAAACATACAACTGCAACTGCACAGTAGCACGCACGCGACATACCCAATGCGAGAGCACGCCTGTTAACACATGCTACCCTTCATCTTAACCAGCCGAGCACAGGTTGCCTCTTTCATGCTCCCTGGGCTCATGCATTGTCATTAATCCCTCGTATGCCATCGACAAAGCGACCACCGTGAATCGACGTGCTGTGCATGCATTGCAGCGATGCCATGAGCCGGTACCTCCTACTCTACTTGCCACCACTGCCCCCTTTTGCTGACGAACTGTACGAAGAAGACTGACTATAGGTCTCCACTCCGTGCACATGCCACACACGCACAACAGAGACATCGTGGGACGCGCCTCCACCTTGGTGTGCTACGGTGCCCCCTTTGCTACCACTCAC
>NW_013568832.1:0-344 GCF_000499745.2 Eimeria mitis | reverse complement strand
CTGAGCCGGTACCGTCTACTCTACTTGCCACCGCCGCCCCCTTTTGCTGACGAACTGTACGAAGAAGACTGCCTATAGACCTCCACTCCGTGCTCATGCCACACATGCACAACAGAGACATCGTGGGACGCGCCTCCACCTTGGTGTGCTACGGTGCCCCCTTTGCTACCACTCACTGCCACTTGCCCGTGTCCATGGCTCTGTCCACTGTGTCCTGAAGACCCCTTGTGAGCCCCTCCACCTCCACCTCCGCCTCCTCCCTGTTTTCCCCCACCGCCTCCTCCACCGCCACCAGATCTCCCGCCTCCACCACCGCCACCAGATCTCCCGCCTCCACCACCGCC
>NW_013568831.1:631-799 GCF_000499745.2 Eimeria mitis | reverse complement strand
CCGCCATTTCTTCCGGGAAATTTGACCAGCCAATGTGATTGGCGGGTGGCCCAGGGTTGTGAGCTTCGTCAAGATGAAGCCTGGAGCAGAATAGAAGGAACCACAAAGACCTAAATGAGTTGTTATGCAGGCCCTGACACTGTCCACCACCAACACAATGAACACATT
>NW_013568831.1:355-531 GCF_000499745.2 Eimeria mitis | reverse complement strand
TATATATGTATATATATATATATATATATATATATATATATATATATATATATATATATATATATATTTACGTCTGTGCATACGTTCACTGTGCAGGTGGTGGCAAGTGTCAGAGGTTTATAATTAGTATATGACGTACATATGAAATTCGGCTAGAAAGACCACTGTTGAGATAC
>NW_013568831.1:0-194 GCF_000499745.2 Eimeria mitis | reverse complement strand
TTTTGATGCGTTGCATGCGAATATGTTCCACTACATTCCCGACTAGGTCTTCGGCAAGCAGCTGACTGAAAGAGCCGACAAAATAAAACACCGCAAGGCACTGGCAATTCACGAATAAGTGCAGATGTCTGGTGAGGTGTGCTGCCGTACTGCAAATCAAGCTCAACATCATCGCAAAACCGACGAAGTTAGCG
>NW_013568830.1:566-709 GCF_000499745.2 Eimeria mitis | reverse complement strand
ATGCTGCCACTACACTGCTATGCAGCGCCAATCTAATCGTCGTATGACACGCTGGCCCAAAGAAGGACAGGCGCATTGTCTCTGGATTGTAGTCTTTCGAATCTGGGGGACTGGAGGGGGACATGGTAAATCAGAAAGTACGC
>NW_013568830.1:0-248 GCF_000499745.2 Eimeria mitis | reverse complement strand
ACATTGGGGACTGGAGGGGGACTTGGTAAATCAGGAAGTACTTTGGTTCCCTGAAAATGAACGAGCGTTGGTTCATGCTGTTTCCGTATTGTCACTCCTCTTCCATCACCTGACTGGCATTCGTTGTCAGGAATCTACTTCTCTGGGCCTGTACATGATGCTTCCAGTGAACATTATGTGTTTTGTCCTTTGTCGTAGATCGCCGGTATGCACCGGCAGCTCTTTTCAGGCGAAAGACACCTGACGTT
>NW_013568829.1:595-710 GCF_000499745.2 Eimeria mitis | reverse complement strand
TGTTTTTATGTAGAAATAATACAGAAATAGAATATATTTTAAACCCCAATCACTTATTATACATATAAGAAAAACAAAACAACAAAAAGAAGAACAAAATCCTCCTGCTGCTGCA
>NW_013568829.1:0-439 GCF_000499745.2 Eimeria mitis | reverse complement strand
CATAAATATATAAATTAACTTAAATACTTTTTTTTTCTTTTTATTTACACCCTAACAAGCATAAAACTACCCTCTGTACATACACAAGAACCTACAGAAACCCATGCTCCTGCTGCGGCAGATCTGTATATTTAGGGGTGCTGCTGCAGCAATATAAATCATTGAAATAGTTTTAAAAAGAATAAACTTTATTTTAATTATATTTTTATATTTAAATTTACTTTTTCAGCGCAAAAAACCACCATATATCTCCCCAGAAACACCCAACGCCTACGCCTACACCGTAGTATATAGTATAGCATCCTCTTGGCTTCTCTGCTGAGGTGTATGTACACCCCAGATCGCAGCCGCCAGCGGCTGCGCTGCAGTTTTTTTTTTTCTTTTATTTTATTTAATTGTGAAAACAACTCCGTTTTTAATTATTTAAAAAGCATTTATA
>NW_013568828.1:540-710 GCF_000499745.2 Eimeria mitis | reverse complement strand
CTGCTGCTGCTGCTGCTGCTGCTCCTGCTGCTGCTGCTCCTGCTGCTGCTCCTCCTGCTGCTGCTGCTGCACACACAACAGAAACAAGGAAATTGCTGTTAAACAAAAAAAACAAAAAAAAATAAATAACATAAGCAAAAGCACTAGCAGCAGCATCATATTCACAATCT
>NW_013568828.1:0-322 GCF_000499745.2 Eimeria mitis | reverse complement strand
CTGTTGCTGCTGCAGCATCTCCTCCTACCCCAGGCCGCGGCAGCAAACGGAATCCCGGCCTGAAGCACAATGCAAAGAGGATACAAACCCATCCACAAAGATAAACTGACTGCAGCAGCAACAGCAGCAGCAGCAACAGCAGCAGCAGCAACAGCAGCAGCAGCAACATAACAGCAGGTGAAGCAGCTGTAGCTACAACAGCAGCACGAACGCCCGCCGGAGCGGCTACAGAAGCACAAGCAGAAGCAGCAGCAGCAGCAGAAGCGGCAACAGCAAGACCAGCAGCAGCAGCAGCAGCAAGACAAGCAGCAGCAGCAGCAGC
>NW_013568827.1:9547-11757 GCF_000499745.2 Eimeria mitis | reverse complement strand
CAGCAGCGTCTCATTTTCGCCGGAAAGCAGCTCGAGGACGGCAGAACGCTGTCTGACTACAATATTCAGAAAGAATCTACCCTTCATTTGGTGTTGCGCCTGAGAGGTGGCTGCTGAGTGGTGCAAGCTACATCTCTGTTTAGGGAGCAAAATTGCTCGAGTTTTTGGCTTTTGGCTTTCAGCCGAGTCTAGGTTCACCGTCGGTGTGGATAAATCCGACTTGGCAGATAACGCTTGCGACCACGTAGACAGGTTTTTTTTTACTTGTCAACAGTTGCAGCATCTGGGGCTGCTGTTGACCCATAGCAGGTGCGAAATATTTTGCCAGTTGACTTGATTTATAGATTTATCGTCGCTAGGTTTCCTAGTGTAGGCTTTTCCGCAACGTTGTGCGATGATGCATATGATACATCTCGTGTCACAGTAGAGATAAGGTATGTCAAGCTGAGCTGCATTACTGGAGTAGTCGCCGCCTAATCACAGATGTATCCCAATAGCATCGATAGGAATTGTCCACTTTGGGCGCAGATCATGGCACGGATTCTGGTATCACTTTTGGGAGTCAGGCGAGGAAGCTTGACTGCCCCAATCCTCAGTTAGCAGGAAGTGTATACTTGCAGTGGCAGTTTGTATCTAGGCCCATAGGGTGCTAGACGAGCAGCGTTGCTGGGGTNTTGGTCTCGGTGCTTACACAGACTACAGTGAAAGTCGCGGACGCCTGCAGAAGCTAGGCACACTGAAGTGCATCTTATTTTGTGACAGTGAGCGAGACAATGACTCTAGATTCGATGTCGCCAGATGCTACGACGTCAAACAAAATCACGTCTTGGGGCACCGGCCCCAACCAAATGGTCCATCAACATTCGCTGTTTTGGCGTTTGAGGAAGCGCGACAGCAGTGGGCACGCATCACTGTCCCTCAAACTGTTCTGTTGCACACTGACAGAAACATACAGGTTGGGGGGTGGAGGCTGCGTGCCCTGCTACCAAAATTCCCTTCCCACAGCTGAATCGTTTAGTTGGTTGCACCAACTGTGTCATGGAACTGCAGTACGCGGTCCCTGCATGCATGCGGCTCGCCTGTTGCGCGTGTCCTCCATCCCAGTGGAAGCCCCAGGCTGGAAGAGCCGCTGCCTTGACTTTTGACTCGTGGACAGTGCAGCATTGAATACGGGGCAGAGCTTCGGTTGCGATCTCCGCGAACTTCCTCATCGCGAAATTCGGAGAGTGGAGGCGTGTGGCTTCCAGCTGCTTCCGTCTACCCTACTGCTGCCGGACTGTTTACCACGCTGCAGGGTATTATCCTGCCGTTGAGGCGCACGCTGCTGCTTCAACATGCGCCTCCTTTTTGTCCTCATATCTGTTCGCAGCGTTTCCTACTCCATCAGGGGCTTCCAGCCCTGAGGACTGTCTACTGTGGCTGCTGCTGTCCACTGTGCTTTCCGGCACGTCTGTCGCAGTATTTGCAGCTTCGGGTTCTTGGCTTTGTATCTTCACGTCCCCCGTTTTGCGCTCGTTCGCGGTTGTTTTGTCCCCGTCAGCAGCATCAACATCAACTTCAGCATCAACAGGTTCAGCATCAGCAGTGCTGTTGGACTCGGCAGCAGCAGTCTCATCAGCCCCCTGGTCCGTCTCTAGAGAAGAGGTGGCGGCAGCAGAGTTGCTGGTGGTTTGGTTGATGCGTGTTTTACCACATTTTCTATGTTTTCTCTTAGCTTTGGGTGCATGTTTAGCTTTCCATTCGCGTACTTTTTGTTTGTATTTGTTGAAATCTGCGGCTGCTTGTTGTTCGAATTCTTGCTTTTTCTGAACGCTCATTTCTTTCCACTCGGTGGAAATCCGCTGGGCGATCTCTTTGAAGCATTTCGGGTGACGCAGCTCTGGATTGGCTGCCACCAGCTCTCGTCTCCTGCCGACAGAAAACCGCATAAACGCAGACAACGGCCTCTTCACGTTCGGCTTCGGAGGCTTCTTCTTCCCCGCCTTCACCTTCTCTTGTTTCGCACGACGCTGCTGCTCCAGTAGTGCCTGCAGCATCACCAGTAGCATCATCAGCAACACACAGAGATAAACCCAAACGAACAGAGACGCAGGTGCACACCGACGCAGCAGAGCTGTTGCAGCACAGCACACCCCGCAGGCGATGCCACCACAGCAACAGTACCACCATCAGCAGCAGCAGCAGCAGCAGCAGCAGTTGGCTAGCGTGTA
>NW_013568827.1:8528-9447 GCF_000499745.2 Eimeria mitis | reverse complement strand
CATCAGCAACACACAGAGATAAACCCAAACGAACAGAGACGCAGGTGCACACCGACGCAGCAGAGCTGTTACAGCACAGCACACCCCGCAGGCGATTCCACCACAGCAACAGTACCACCATCAGCAGCAGCAGCAGCAGCAGCAGCAGTTGGCTAGCGTGTGAGTTCGGGGGTATGGACGTGCCTGTCTGGCCTTGAGGTCCTCCATGGAGGTGATTGTGAAGTCTTTGTACTTTCGCTGCAGCTGTTCGATTTTCTTCTTCCGAAAGGCATCGGGGCAGTTCTCCTCCTAAGCAGTAAAACAGAAATATGAATATGACGGTCAACACAAACAACAAACAAAGAAAAAGAGTGATGAGAGGCGGGCAGCCGCTCCTCGACCCTTAAGCCCAACACCCCCCCCCCTAACGACAGCAATAACGGCAGTAAAGACACTCTTCTATCCTTGTCTCTCTCTCTGTATTTTTCTCTATATGTCCCTCTGTCTTCGTCTCTCTGCTGCTGCTGCTGCTGCTGCTGTATGTGTTGCTGCAGCACAAAGCAGCATAAGGATGAGGCTGAGTGTGGGCGCACCTGCTCTTCGAAGTTATCCTGCCAGTAGGTTTTGTCGTAGGGAACGAAAATCTCCTCCCCGTTGGCTATACTCCGCGTGGCCCTCAAAAACACGCGGGTCCTACCCAACTCCTCATCAAACCTATGCAGCAACAGCAGCAGCAGCAGCAGCAGCAGCAGCAGCAATAGCAGCAAAGGCAACAGAAGGGGCGTCAGGAGTGGCCAGGAGAGAGAAAGTAGAACGACAGAAAGACAGCACAACATAGACAAGATAAACAAAGAGAATAAAAACAAAAACGACAAAAACAAAGACAAAAGGAAACGACACAAAGGCAAAACAAAGAGAGAAAAAAAGAAAAAAAAGAAAC
>NW_013568827.1:7838-8428 GCF_000499745.2 Eimeria mitis | reverse complement strand
AAAGGCAACAGAAGGGGCGTCAGGAGTGGCCAGGAGAGAGAAAGTAGAACGACAGAAAGACAGCACAACAGAGGCAAGATGGACAAAGAGAATAAAAACAAAAACGACAAAAACAAAGACAAAAGAAAACGACACAAAGGCAAAACAAAGAGAGAATGAAAAAAAGAAAAGAAAGACAAAACACACCAGTGATAGAAGATAGAGTTATTTCCGGGGCCCCCAAGGAATTCGCTGCCGTCGTTGGCGAAGCTGGCGCCCCCCGTGCCGTAGTACGGCTCCTTCACGCCGTCGATGTAAAGAAACCCCTTCTGAAGCCAAATAAGTAATTGATACACTCAACTCAACTTTATTAATTTAAGTTTTTTATTTATTTTTATATAGTTCACAGGAGGAAATAAATAATACACGTAAGCTATAAACAAAACAAATAAAAGTAAAAGAAGGACGTGAATAAACAATAAAGGAAGCAGCAACCAGAGTTCATCTAAAAAGACGAAGAAAAATAACAGCAGCAGCAACAGCAGCAGCAGCAGCAGTTACACTAGTAGCAGTGGTCATATCAACAGCAGCAGCAGCAGCAGCAGCAGCAT
>NW_013568827.1:2500-7738 GCF_000499745.2 Eimeria mitis | reverse complement strand
AGATAGAGTTATTTCCGGGGCCCCCAAGGAATTCGCTGCCGTCGTTGGCGAAGCTGGCGCCCCCCGTGCCATAGTACGGCTCCTTCACGCCGTCGATGTAAAGAAACCCCTTCTGAAGCCAAATAAGTAATTAATACACTCAACTCAACTTTATTAATTTAAGTTTTTTATTTATTTTTATATAGTTCACAGGAGGAAATAAATAATACACGTAAGCTATAAACAAAACAAATAAATATAAAAGAAGGACGTGAATAAACAACAAAGGAAGCAGCAACCAGAGTTCATCTAAAAAGACGAAGAAAAATAACAGCAGCAGCAACAACAGCAGCAGCAGCAGTTACACTAGTAGCAGTGGTCATATCAACAGCAGCAGCAGCAGCAGCAGCAGCAGCAGCAGCAGCAGCAACACACCTGCACAGCAACAATATGAGATGCTCTTCGTTTGTGTCTGAGTTGTTCTGCCTGTTCTCTGTCTACGAGCCACCCAACAAATTCAGTAATTATAGCCCCCCTAGCGAAGCCATCGGACTTGGCGCAGAACAAACCCAAACCTAAATAAAAAAAAAAAGATATACAAATCACGAGTAGTAATGAATAATAAATATTATATTATTTATGAATATTAATAAATATTAATAATTATAATTATATATAATAACAATTCGCAGTCGTAATAATTACAAAAGGATTGAAATAGCGCAGTGCAGGCGGCAGGAGAGATGCAGACAGACAAAAACAGCAGAAACAACGCCGACACCACCAGCAACTGTAGCGGCAGCAGCAGCAGCTGTAGCAGCAGCAGCGGTAGCTGTAGCAGCAGCAGCAGTAGCTGTAGCAGCAGCAGCAGTAGCTGTAGCAACAGCAGCAGTAGCTGTAGCAGCAGCAGCAGCAGTAGCAGCAGCAGCAGTAGCAGCAGCAGCAGCCGCAGTAGCAGCTGTAGCAGCAGCAGCAGCAGCAGCTGTAGCAGCAGCAGCAGCAGCAGGACGGTACCTGCCTTCCTGCCGAGAGTGCTTTTCTTGGTGATGACTCCCTCGCACAAATAACAAAGCGAATTCAGGAACAGCCTAAAAGCAAACAAATAAATAAAATAAAATAAATAAATAAAATAAACAAATAAAATAAATAAATAAATAAAATTAATTAATTAATTAATTATAAAGATAAAGAAGAGACGAAGAGCCCGCTTGCCTGCTTCGCTTCGTTTCGGGTGTCTGCGGCCGGAAATCCACGATCTTCCAATCCGTATCCAGAAACTAAAATAAAAAAAAAGAAAATAAATAAATAAATAAATAAATAAATAAAATAAATAAATAAGTCATTTGTCTATTTGTTTTATTAATTTGATTAATTAATTTAGTTGAGACAAATAAATAAAAGGAGGGGGAAATAGAAAAAAGAATAAAAACAAAAAACAGAAAAACGAAAACTAAACAAAAAAACGCAGGGAGAGACAAGACAAACAGATATAGGGAGAGACAGAATATAAAGCAGCAAAGAAAAAGAAAGAGAGAGACGGAGACAAAACGATAGAGAGACAGAGAAACAAACAGAGAAGGACACGGATACTGAAACAAAGACAGAGAAAAAAGAAGATACAAGCAGAAACAAAAAAAGGAGGGAAAGAGAGCGAGAGAGAGAGGGAGAGAAAGAGAGAAAGAGAGAGAGAAAGAGAAAGAGAGAGAGAGAGAGAGAAAGAGAGAGAGAAAGAGAGAGAAAGAGAAAGAGTGATAGAGAAGCAGCAGCAGCTGACTTTGTTTTTCTTTATGGGGGGCCACGAGGGCGCTTTGTTTATATCCAGCCATGGGGTCCGCACAAACTGTCGTTTTAAGCGGGCCCGCTGCTTCGCCTCTAACCCTGGATTGCTGCTGCTGCTGCTGCTGCTGCTGCTGCTGCTGCTGCTGTCGCTGCCGCTAGGACAATGTGCGTCGCCTTCGGCAGCCTCGGAGCAGCCCTCGGCTGCATCTGCTGCGGCGGCTTCAGCTTCATCAGCTGCTGCTGCATCATTGCCACCGCTGCTGCTGCTGCTGCTGCTGCTGCTGCTGCTGTCTGAGGCTGATGCGAGTCTACTCCTTTTGCTGCCGCGTCGCTGCTGCTGCTGCTGCGGCTGCTGCTGCCTGCCCTCTACCCCAGGAGTTGTGTCCGTTGACTTCGCTGTTTCAGCAGCCTCCATATCTGCTCTTGCTGCTGCTGCTGCTGCTGGTGTGTCTGCTGCTGCTGGGGGGTTCGTTGCTGCTACGTCTACTGTGTCTGGCCCTGCTGCTGCTGACTGCTGCACCGGATCCAGCTGCTGCTGCTGCTGCTGTATTTGTGCGCTGCCAGCTTCGCATTGGAGGTCGCCAGCAGCTGCTGCTGCCGCTGATACTGTTGCTGTGCTATCCCCCCTCTGCGCTGCTGCTGTGGCGGGCCCTGCTGCAGCAGCAGCAGCAGAAACGGCGTCGCCTTGAGAGCCAGCAGCAGCAAATTTGTTTTTCATTTTATTTATTTGTTTATCTTCGTCTATTTTACACCAGACAAAGACAGAAACCCCAGAAGTTGCTGCTGTTGCTGCTGCTGCTAGGGAGGGTGTGCGCCGCCGCTGCTGCTGCTGCTGCTGCTGCTGCACAGCAAGGCAGCAGCAGACTGTGTAGACAAACAGATAAAATTAATAAAAAGAATCTTCATTTACTCTTGAAAAGACAAAACAGAGGAGAGAACAAACGCAGCAGACGCATAAACCCTAAACCCTCATCAACAACCCCAGCCCCCAGCAACACCCCATAGTAAACACACACAAACCCAGCCACCTCGTTGCTGCCTGCTGCGGTGTATGTACACACTAAACCCTAAACCCTAAACCCTAAACCCCAAACAATATACACCCCTTGCTCCTCCTTTGGCCCGAGAGAAACGCAAACAAACCCTAAACCCTAAACCCTAAACCCTAGCCATTCGCTAGTAACTAGAAACTTGCAGCGAACCCGCAACGCCAGACATAAACCCTAAACCCTAAACTCTAAACACTAAACCCTTAACTCTAAGCAATACACCCTAAACGATAAGTGCTAAGCAATAGACCCTAAACCATAAACCCTAAACCCTAAACCCTAACTCTAAACCCTAAACCCTAATGTCTGAATCCTAGAGCCTAGACCCTCAAAAGGAAGCTGTAAACCCTAAACCCTAAAACCCTAAACTGTAAACCCTAAAAGGCTACAAAGAAAACCCTAAAGACCTAAACTGGAAATCCTAAAACCCTAAACCCTAAACCCTAAAACCCTAAACCCTAAACCCTAATTTCTAGCGCGTGCAGCCCCCAAGGGGAGCTGAGGAATCTGGAGGATAAACAACGAGGAAGGTAGACAGACAAAGTAAACAAAAAAAGAAAACAAAAACAAACAAAAATAAAAAAGAGAAAAGTAAATAAAAGAGAAAAACAAAAATAAACAAAGAAATACAAAAGAAATAAATAAACAAAATCAGAAAAAAAAAAAAAAGTTTAGAGCCTTCGGCTCTTTCTATCCTTCCATTGGCTGCCTAACCAACAGTGCTGCCACCGCTGCAGCAGCAGCAAGAGCAGCAGCAGCCGTTGCCGCTGCTGCAACTGCTGCAGCAGCTGCTGCTTCTCTATTAAACGCGAACGGGGTGGAGCGCTGCAGCTGCGCTGCTGCAGCAGCAAATGCAGATTCGCAAGCAGCCGGTCCAGCAAAAACAGCTACTGCTTCAGCAGCAGCAGCAGCAGCAGCTGAAGCAGCTATAGCAGCAGCTGCTGCTGCTGCAGCAGCTGCTGCAGCAGCCGCAGCAGCTAGTGACGGTTTGCTGCCTTTGCTTTCGATCGAAGGGCCGCTCTGTGCTTGCCCATATAATCCTCGCGCAGTTCCCCACGTTGCAGCCGCAGCAGCGACGCGGCCTGCAGCAGCAGCAGCAGCAGTAGCAGCAGCAGCAGCAGCAGCAGCAAGCGCAGCAGCAGCAGCAGTAGCAAATCGCGCCGAAGAAGAAATGAGAACGTGACGGGGTGAAGCAAATAACAGCAGCAACAACAGCAAACATAACAGCAGCAACAACAGCAGCAGCAGCAACAGCAACAACGACAGCAGCTACGCCAGCAGCAGCAACAGCAGAGCACATGTATAAACAAAGACGGGAGCAGCAACAAACCCGCATTAGCAGCAGCTGCAATGGGTTCAACATGCACAGATGCGGGTGCAGGAAACGCAGCAGCAGCAGCAGCAACAGCAGCAGCAGCAGCAACAGCAGCAGCAGCAGCAGCAGCAGCAACAGCAGCAGCAGCAGCAACTCGCTACTATCTGTACCTCTTTGCTGCTTCTTTGACTGACGAATGCGGGGATTCGGAAATTCAATTCAGCAGCACAAGCAGGCAGCGACAGCCGCTGCACTGCTGTGCTCCTGCTGCTGCTGCTGCTGCTGCTGCTGCTGCTGCTCTTTGGGCCCGCTCTACCTGGCTTGTGGGTAGCAGCTGTGTCTGCTGCTGTTGCTGCTGCTGCTGCTCCGGGTGCTGCTGTTGCTGCAGCAGAATCACCGAAAAGGCTTCGCGCCCACTCCAGAGGGTCTATTGCTGCAGGGGCTTTCAGCTGCTGCTGCTGCTGCTGCTGCTGCTGCTCTTGCTGCTGCTGCTGCTGCTGCTCCACTTCTTCGTCTGTTGTTGCGGCAGATTGCTGTTCTGTCTCTGCTTCTGCTGCTGCTGCTGCTGCTGCTTTTGCTGCTGTCTTCCGCTTCTTCGATGGGCGCTGTGCAGCATCAGCTGCAGGGTCGTAGCTGCAACAGCAACAGCAACAGCAACAGCAGCATCAACAGCATCAGCAGCAGCAGCAACACTGCAGCGCGAACACTGCAGCATCAACAGCTACAGCAACAACACAGCAGCAGAAACAGCAACACTGCAGCAGCAGCAGCAACACTGCAGCAGCAGCAGCAACACTGCAGCAGCGCTGCTAACCGGGGGATAATGAGCTCGGAGTAATCTGGCTCCACCATCTTTCTAAGGGTTTAGGGTTTAGCTGCTGCTGCTGTCTCTTCTTCTGCTGTTGGGGTTTCTGCTGCTGCTGCTGCTACTGCTACTGCTGCTGCTGCGGCTGCTGTGGGTTGTGCTGGTCCAGCTGCTGTGCTGACAGCGCTACTGTTGCTGCTGCTGTTTGCTGCTGCTGCTGCGCTGCAGCAGCAAACAGCAGCAGCAGCGATATCGAGACAACTCCGTCGGCTGTTGCAACGGGTGGGGCCTCCGTGCTGCTGCTGCTGCAG
>NW_013568826.1:540-711 GCF_000499745.2 Eimeria mitis | reverse complement strand
TGAAGGCGGCCTCGTTCTCTTTTGCTGCAGGACTTAATTTACAGAAAAGCACAGCCTTTACTGTTTCTGCTTCTGATTCCGCGAGCGTACCAACCACACTGGTTTTTGCACACTTTGCAATGACGCAGCCTATTTTAGTGCTGCTGGCTCCGAGAAGGTGCATGACGCTAA
>NW_013568826.1:0-508 GCF_000499745.2 Eimeria mitis | reverse complement strand
ATATCGTCGTCCACTTGCCTGCATCTGCAGGGTACGTTTGGCTGTTGGAAAAGCATACACAATCAGTGCAGCACAACGTAAATGTAATGATTTGAAGTTGGGTGAGAAGAAAGCGGCGGCGGTAGCATGGTAGATATGCTATGTGTCATCGCTGTGTCTTTGGTTTGCTAAGAAAATAGGTTGAAGCTGCTTGTAGCAAAGATGAATATCGTGTCTCCTTACGCGAATTCTGCCAGTCCGGCGTTTAGAGCCTCCTGCACCAGTGCGCGGTAGTCTGGTTTATCAGTGTAAGTGAAAGTGTGATTGAAAAACTTCTTCTGTACACGCAGAAAATGAACGAAACAACAAAACAGCCCTCCTTTGTCCAGCCTGTCTCACATAATCCTAGGAATAAATGCATTTCCGCCGGGTCTGACGACGGTGCTTTGAATTCAGAGCTGCAGCTGATGCTGACACAGCAAAAGCCGTAGTAGCAGCATACAAACAGGACTTTTATAGTGGATGCGCT
>NW_013568825.1:592-801 GCF_000499745.2 Eimeria mitis | reverse complement strand
CTCTTTGTGTTTATCTGTTTCTTTTTCTCTTTTTTTTCCTTTCTTTCTTTCTCCCTCTCTCACTTTCTTTCTATCTCTTTCTTCTTTCTTTCTCTCTTTCTTTTCTCTGATTTTCTCTCTATTTAGATCTCTCTGTCTCTCTCTGTCTCTCCCTCTCTGTCTCTCCCTTTCTGTCTCTCTTTTTCTCTCTCTCTCTGTCTCTCTTTCTC
>NW_013568825.1:0-492 GCF_000499745.2 Eimeria mitis | reverse complement strand
CTCTTTGTGTTTATCTGTTTCTTTTTCTCTTTTTTTTCCTTTCTTTCTTTCTCCCTCTCTCACTTTCTTTTTATCTCTTTCTTATTTCTTTCTCTCTTTCTTTTCTCTGATTTTCTCTCTATTTAGATATCTCTGTCTCTCTCTGTCTCTCCCTCTCTGTCTCTCCCTTTCTGTCTCTCTTTTTCTCTCTCTCTCTGTTTCTCTTTCTCTTTCTCTCTCTTTCTCTCTCTTTCTCTCTCTTTCTTTGTTTCTCTCTCTGTCTGTATCTATCTGTCTCTTCCGCTGTCTGTTTCCATGTAAGTCTCTTTCTCTCTATATATGTCTCTTTATCTCTCTCTTTTTCTCTCTCTGTCTCTCTCTATATCTTTCTCTTTCTCTCTGTATCTCTTTTTCTCTCTCTGTTTCTTTCTCTGTTTCTCTCCTTGTTTCTCTCTTTGTTTCTCTCTTTGTTTCTCTCTTTGTTTCTCTCTTTGTTTCTCTCTTTGTTTCTCT
>NW_013568824.1:520-711 GCF_000499745.2 Eimeria mitis | reverse complement strand
GCTACTGCTGCTGCTACTGCTGCTGCTACTGCTGCTGCTGCTACTGCTGCTGCTGCTGCTGCTGCTGCTGTGTGTATTTTGGTTGCAGCAAGAAGTGCTGCGGTTATTAAAAAGAAAAGACAAAGACAGCCAAAGACAAACAATAAAAAATAAATAACAACAAATAATAAAAAATAAACAACAAACAACAA
>NW_013568824.1:0-325 GCF_000499745.2 Eimeria mitis | reverse complement strand
GCTGAATGAGATAGAGAGAAACATATTAGTTTTGCTTTTGTTGTTTGTTTTTGTTTGTTTTTGTTTATTTTCTGTTTATTGTTTATTGTTTATTCTTTGTTGCTTATTCTTTTTTTGTTTTTGTTTATTGTTTATTTGTTTTTGTTTTTTGTTTTTTTTTATTTTGTTTTTTGTTTTGTTGTATTTGTTGTTGATAGAGAATTGCATTATTTTGTTTTTTTTGTTTTTTTTTAATTTTTTAATTTTATTTATTTATTTTTATTTAATTAAATAATTTTTGTTTTTTTATTTGTCTCTCTTCTGCTGCATAAGAACTACAAAAAGA
>NW_013568823.1:604-711 GCF_000499745.2 Eimeria mitis | reverse complement strand
AAATAAAAAAAAAATAAAATAAATAAAAAAAATAAATAAATACCCGTGTAACTTTGTGTATGATTTCTTTGGGTTTATTTAAATTTGCGGGCAGCAAAAGAGAAGTT
>NW_013568823.1:0-308 GCF_000499745.2 Eimeria mitis | reverse complement strand
CAAAAAAAAACAAAAAAAAAATAAATAAATAAATATATTTGCTTGTTTATTTGTGTTTATTAGAAAGTAAGTCTGTTTCTTAGTAACAGAGGAGACGCATTCTCCACTCCTTTTGTTCTCCTTTATAAAAAAAAACAAAAAAAAACAAAAAAAACAAAAAAAAACAAAAAAAGAAAGAAAGAGATGTATTTAGTTGTTTATATTTTTATTTATTTATTTAGTTTTGTGTTTAATCTGTTTCTTAGGAACAGAGGAGACGCATTCTCCACTCCTTTTGTTCTCCTTTATAAAAAAAAAACAAAAAAAAA
>NW_013568822.1:9711-11672 GCF_000499745.2 Eimeria mitis | reverse complement strand
AGCCATTTGTTTAATTATAGGGAGAGAAAAATAAAAAGCAGAATGGAGGTTTGTGTTTATAACATCTATCCATTCTTGTGGTTTCATCTTTATAAATATTTTATCTTTTGTTATGCCGGCGTTGTTTACTAATATATCTATTTTTTTATATTTATCTAACAAAGAAAAACACAAAGAAGATACTAAACCCTCGTCGCTCACATCCACACCAAAACCCTCGCTACGACAACCCAAACCACGCAGCTCCGCGGCCGCGGCGTCGCACGCACTCTGCACACAAACCCTAAACCCTAAACCCTAAACCCTAAGGATGCAGCTTGGCTGCGGCGGAGTCGCAGGCACCCTGCACATAAACCCTAAACCCTAAACACTAAGCCATAAAGCCTAGGGAAGCAGCTCAGCTGCGGCGGAGTCGCATGCAGAATACACACAAACCCTAAACCCTAAACCCTAAACCCTAAACCCTCAGGATGCTGCCGCGTCGCAGGCACCCTGCACACAAACCCTAAACCCTAAACCCTAAACCCTAAACACGCAGAAAGCAGCTCAGCTGCGGCGGCGTCGCATGCAGAATACACACAGACCCGAAACCCTAAACCCTAAACCCTAAAAACTCAACTCAGCTGCTGCAGCGTCGCATGCAGAATATACACAAACCATAAACCCTAAACCCTAGTAAGCCCTAGTAAACCCTAATAAACCCTAATAAACCCATATAAACCCTAAAGACTAAAGGAAGAGAACACACACACAAACTAAACCCTACACCATACAAAAAAGGAAACCCCAGATGTATGCCTTCATAACACTAAACCCTCAAACACATAAACCCTAAACCCTAAACCCTAAACCCTAAGAAACTCAAAAGAGCATACACACCAAACCCTCTTCCCCCTCAGCTCTACCCTCATCCACCTCCTCCTCCCCAAACCCTAAACCCTAAACCCCAAACCCTAAACCCCAAACCCTAAACCCCAAACCCTAAACCCCAACCCCCAACCCCCAAACCCTAAACCCTAACCCCCCACCCCCACCCCTACCCCCCAAACCNCCCCTACCCCCCAAACCCTACCCCCACCCCCCAAACCCTACCCCCTACCCCCTAAACCCTAAACCCTAAACCCTACCTGATCTCTAGCAACACAGAGAACAGTATCTACACCGCCCCTGGCTAGGGCCTTGGCCACGGCGAGGCCTATACCTCTGCTAGCCCCGGTGACGAGCGCAACCCTTTTGTCTCCTTCTGTCTCTCCCCCGAAAGTAAGAGGATAAGCAAACCTCTCCTGCTGCTGCTGCTGCTGCTGCTGCTGCTGCTGCTGCTGCTGCTGCTGGGCGGGGGACGCGGAAGAGAAGGGGGAGGAGGGGACGGGATCCGATCCCCAAGCAGAGCGTACACCCAGGCCCGGCTGTATGTACACCCCACACACACACACACAAAATATATTTATATATATTTATAAATATGTTTAAATAAATATAAATATATATATATATATATATATATATATATATATATATATGTGTGAGAAATTATGTTTGTTTTTAATATGCAAGGGTTTAGGGTTTAGGGTTTAGGGTTTAGGGTTTAGGGTTTGTGAGTTTACTGGGGTTAGAGGCTGAGACAGAAAGGCAGGGGACGGCTGCAGCAGGCGAGCAGCAACAGCAGCATCTTTTTCTCTCCCTAGATAGAGAGAAAAAAAACTTATAAAAAAAAATAATACACGCATCTTCAAGGGTTTACAAGGGTTTAGGGTTTAGGGTTTAGGGTTTAGGGTTTAGGGTTTGATGGTGTAGACAAAGGAGAGAGACAATGCAGGGCGGTGAAGAAAACACACTAGAAAGGGAATAACCCTAAACAATACTAGCGTTTAGGGTTTAGGGTTTAGAAAAAAAAACGAGGGTTTAGGGTTTAGGGTTTAGGGTTTAGGGTTTAGGGTTTGCAGCAGCAAGACAGACAGCAG
>NW_013568822.1:9533-9686 GCF_000499745.2 Eimeria mitis | reverse complement strand
GGTGTATCGGCAGCTCCGCCTCGGGGAGGGGGGCGACGGCTGCGGTGGTTTTTTTTTTTTTGTTTTTTTTTTGTTTTTTTTATTATTTTATTTTTATTTTAATTAAATTAATGACTCAAATAACAACAATTTAATACATATTGTGCTAATTAA
>NW_013568822.1:8880-9452 GCF_000499745.2 Eimeria mitis | reverse complement strand
CAGCAGCAGCAGCAGCAGCAGCAGCAGCAGCAGCAGCAGCTGCTGCTGCTGCTGCTGCTGCTGCTGCTGCACCAGGGTACTATTTATCTTTCTTCTAGCGCACAACCCCACAGCATTTTTTTCTTTTATTTTTTATTTATTTTTACACACTATAACCCTAAACCCTAAACCCTAAACCCTAAACCCTCGTTTTTTCTAAACCCTAAAAACACAAAACCACCAACAAAACCCCACTGAGCAGCAACCCTGCTCCTCTTCTCTCCTGCTACGCTGCTGCGGCTAGCTACGGCTGACGAGATATGTGGTAGCTAGCTGTGTGTGTAGCTACAGCTAGCTACAGCTAGCCACAGCTAGCTGCAGCTAGCTACCGGTAGCCGCTCCTAACACCGACTAGCGACAGCTACAACCAGCTACCTGTCTACGGCGGTAGTTAGCCACAGCTAGCTGCAGCTAGCTGTGGCTAGCTGTGGCTAGCTGTGGCTAGCTGTGGCTAGCTGTAGCTAGCTGTGGCTACCTGTGGCTAGCTGTAGCTAGCGGTAGTTAGCTATACCTAGCCCCAACTAACACTAGCT
>NW_013568822.1:8204-8779 GCF_000499745.2 Eimeria mitis | reverse complement strand
ATATATATATATATATATATATATATATATATATATATATATATATATATATATCTATATATATATATATCTATATATCTATATATATATATCTGTGGCTAGCTGTAGCAAACGGTAGTAGCTAGCTGTGGCTAGCTGTAGCTAGCTGTAGCTAGCTCTTATAAATATATTGATATGTCTCACAGTCTCGTGAGCAGTAAAAAATAAATAAATAAATAAAAAGAAGAAATATAATTTTTTGTTCTCTGCTTGTTTATATATTTTTTTATTTTTTATTTTTTTTATTTATTTATAAGTAAAGCAAAAGAAAAGAAAATAAATAAAAAGAGAAAAGAAAGAATAAAGAATAAAAAAAAGAAAAAATAAATAAATAATTTTTTTTTTATTTATTTCTGGAGACAAGTAATAAAGAGACAAAAAGAAAGAAAAAATAAATAAAATAAAATAAAATAAAATAAAATAAAATAAAATAAAATAATAAAAACAACAACCCCACCACCACCACCACCATATAATTTATATTTTATTATACCTCCCTATACACCTGAATCACATCATTCTCTTCACTATCAATG
>NW_013568822.1:6879-8164 GCF_000499745.2 Eimeria mitis | reverse complement strand
ATCAACGGGGGCCCCGGGGCCCCGGGGGCCCCCGGGGGCCCCCCGTACCCTTGGGGGCCCCCATACAACGATGGGGGCCCCCTCCTCCTGCAGCAGCCCCTCTTCCTTTGCCTTTTTCTTTGCGTATTCAAACCAATCCCCCTCAGCAGCATCGTACCCTTCGGGGCCCCCACCGTGGGGGCCCCCCTGGGGGCCCCCTTGGTCCCCCCCCTGGGGGCCCCCATGGGGGCCCCCCTGGGGGCCCCCCTCGGGGGCCCCTTGATACTGTGTTATATTTTCTACAATTTGTTGATGCGTTGTGATCTTTTGTTGTTTCGTAGATGCTTGTGTATATTCTTCTTTATAATTATTATTTTTATTTTTATTTATATTTTTATTTATATTTATATAGTTGCTGCTGATGTATGCTTGTGCGGGCCCCAAGAAGACAGGCAATACACCCCAATACAGCTGCATCTGTCTGGCTAGTCTGAGGTCATCTGTAGCAGCAACGATGGGGGCCCTGGGCCTCAACGCGGAGAGAGAGAGGGGGGCCCCCCTATCTTTTGTTTTTATTATGATAGCATTGGCACTGCATGCACGGGCACATGTTGCAGCCCCAACAGCTAGGGCTTCTCTATCTACTCTTCTCTCTTCTCTTCTCTTCTCCTCCTCTCTCTCTCCCCCCTTCTCCCCCTCCTGCTGCTGCTGCTGCTGCTGCTGCTGCTGCTGCGGTTGCTGCGGTTGCTGCTGCAGTTCCACCGCCCCCAGACTCCCCATGGGGCCCCCCAGGGGGGCCCCTAGGGGGGCCCCCAGGGGGGCCCCCGTGCAGAGGTGCGTAGCGGCTGCTAGGAAGGTGGCTGCGTGGGGGCCCCCCAGGTCCTGGTGGGCCCAGTATGTGTGTGTATTTTCTGTGTATGTGAGTATATGTTGCTGTGTGTGGGTGATGAGGGGGCCCCTGCTGCTTGCTGCTGTCTCCTGGCTAAGCATAACAGCATCTGCTGCTGCTGTTGCTGCAGCAGCAACATCATTTATTTCGGGTCTAGAAGGGAGAGGAGACACCATCATAGTCTCCATGAGTTGTGTTGCTACTACTACTATTTTTTTTTTCTCTTTTGCTGCTCGCAGTACCCTATACTGTGCTGCATGCATTGCTGCTGCTGCTACTTCCAGACCCAGGTCACCCCGAGCCACCATCACCCCATCTGCTGCTGCTGCTATCTCTGCTGCTTTCTCTACAGCTTTCTTCTTCTCTATCTTCGCCATAATCAAAGGTACAGCAACCCCACCCTCTAACACACTCTCC
>NW_013568822.1:2533-2824 GCF_000499745.2 Eimeria mitis | reverse complement strand
ATATATATATATATATATATATATATATATATATATATATATATATATATATACTGTTGTATATATAACAGTACTGCATTGAGGTGTATCTGTATAGTACTGCATTGAGGTGTATCTACATTGCCTGTTGCAGTGCCATGGGGCCTCACGAGACAGTACAATGGTAGAGAAGTAGATAACGAAGTCTAAGGAGTTCTGTAGCTTTCTAAGTTAAACAGCAGATGCCGATCTGTATTCAGCGTGATGGCTGGGCTGAAGCCTGTTTATTTTTTCATTCTTTATATCTCGCTC
>NW_013568822.1:1747-1948 GCF_000499745.2 Eimeria mitis | reverse complement strand
AAAAAAAAAAAAAAAAAAAAAAAAAAAAAAAAATATATTACCAGCTGTGAAAATCCTGAAGCAGCTGCAGGCGGTGGCCATCGATTGTCTCCTCTCTTTTTGCTGTCTCCGTTTTAAGGAGACAGTAAACAGAATATAAGTTTCGGGCTTTCTACAAAATAAATATAATAAAGAAAGAGAATAAAGGAGAGAATATATATA
>NW_013568822.1:0-490 GCF_000499745.2 Eimeria mitis | reverse complement strand
AAAAAAAAAAAAAAAAAAAAAAAAAAAAAAAAAACTTTTTGTCTCCTTTTGTCTCTTTTTGTCTCCTTTTGTCTCCTTTTGTTTCTTTTTCTGTTTCTTTTTTTGTTTCTTTTTTTGTTTTTTTTTTGTCTCCTTTTGTCTCCTTTTGTCTCTGTCTCTTTTGGTTTGTTTTTATCTCTTTTTGTTTTTTCTCTTTTTTCTGTTTTGTTTGTCTCTTCTGTCTCCTTTTCTTTTTTCTTTTGTCTTTTGTCTCCTTTTGTATTTCCTTCTTTTTTGTCTCCTTTTATACTATTACATTTATCATTTGTCTCCTTTATATAATATATATATATGTATATATATATATATATATATATATATATAAGTTATAATATACAACATTCTATATAAATTTATATTATTATATTATTATAATATTATATTAAAATACACATAAATATATATATATATACATATGTATACATATGTATACATATATATATATATATAT
>NW_013568821.1:543-712 GCF_000499745.2 Eimeria mitis | reverse complement strand
TTGCCAGACGCCTCCTCAAAGACTTTCTTCAACTCCAAGACAGAATACCCACGGCCTGCCATTAACAACCATCAGCAGCGAATAGCACAAAATGTGATTCAATGTGAAAACATATACATACATATATGTGCATGCGCTTATGTGCAGAGACGCGTTTAGAGTATTGCTT
>NW_013568821.1:0-421 GCF_000499745.2 Eimeria mitis | reverse complement strand
AGCAGCTTCTTGAGCGCAGCGAGGTGGCCAGAGGCCAAATCATCAACATGCAAATAGTCGCGAACGCCTGAAAGTACACGACATGCATTTCAAGTGTTCAGGTTTGAAAGAGCATCTGCCGCCAGTGGCCGCTAAGCCTGTAGTAAGTAACCACTCCCTACATGCTTATAACAACAGCACTGCGGCACTTCAGCGCATCCATCTTCACAGCTAGCCTTGAGAGCAAAAGCACTAGAGCATGCACATGTATGTTAATCAGCTAGGTCCCAAAGCGAGCGGGGGTCTGCGTCGTCTAAGTACCCGTTCCGTCTGGCGTTTCCCAGTCGTTTCCGTAGACCTGCAGGCACTTCTTTCTGCCCACAGCGACGTGCTGAATTACGGGCAGCAGGTTATTGGGCTGATCGGGGGACTCGCCAATAAG
>NW_013568820.1:629-712 GCF_000499745.2 Eimeria mitis | reverse complement strand
CAGCAACATACAAAGGAGTAAATAAGCATCCTCCTATACATCTCTCCCTTTATTTCTTTGTTTCTTTTTTTTTGTAAACGCAT
>NW_013568820.1:0-484 GCF_000499745.2 Eimeria mitis | reverse complement strand
CAGCAGCAGCAGCAGCAGTGGGAGGGGGAGGGGAGGGGGAGAGGTAGCAGCAGCAGCAGCAGCAGCAGCAGCAGGGGTTTATACGGAGTTCATGCAGCAGCAGAAAGACAAGAAATAGAAATGTTGTTGCAGCAGCAGCAGCAGCAACAGCAGCAGCAGCAGCATCAACAACAGCAGCAGCAGCAACAGCAGCACCACCAACAGCAGCAGCAACAGCAGCACCAACAACAGCAGCAACAGCAGCAACAGCAGCAGCAGCAGCAACAGCAACACCAACAGCAGCAGCAACAGCAACAACAACAGCAACAGCAACAGCAACATCAGCAGCAACAGCAACAGCAGCAACGACAACAAGAGCACCAGCAACAGCAGCACCAACAACAGCACCAACAACAGCAGCAGCACCACCAATAACAGCAACAGCAGCAGCAGCAACAGCAGCAGCAGCAGCAGCAGCAGCAACAGCAGCAGCAGCAGCAGCAGC
>NW_013568819.1:372-713 GCF_000499745.2 Eimeria mitis | reverse complement strand
ATATATATATATATATATATATATATATATATATATATATATATATATATATATATATGTATGTATGTATTTATATTAACTCTGTGCAATGCCTCTCATGCGACTGAGATCAGGAGCTGCCTATACACCTGAATGTTTACTCCTTGATGATCTGTACACACAGCTCATGATCCAACAAATAAATAAATAAATAAATAAATAAATAAATAAATAAATAAATAAATAAATAAATTTTATATTTTTTTGCATGCATGCAGAACCTCCGCGTTTTGAGTGAAAATTACAGCGTCATAGAACTGCAGCGCGTTGCTTCTTTGCTAGGCATAGGCGAGGAGGTGGGT
>NW_013568819.1:0-279 GCF_000499745.2 Eimeria mitis | reverse complement strand
TATATATATATATATATATATGCTCTACGAGTTGTATTTTTTTTGTTGGCTGTACAACATATTCTTCTTCTTTTTCTCCTGTTAGTATTCTTTCTTTCTCGCTTTCTTTCTTTCTTTCCCTGTTTCTTTCTTTGATTCTTTCTCTCCTTGCTTCTTTCTTTCTTTCTTTCTTTGTTGTTCTCTACAGGAGGCGGAGAAAGAACTAGCAGAGCTGGCTAGTGGCGGGGTGTTAGACGCAAAGATAGATCGCCCCGCTCGCACGGTGGCCTTTGGTAAACC
>NW_013568818.1:3820-11674 GCF_000499745.2 Eimeria mitis | reverse complement strand
TTCCCAAGCAGGTTGCTTTAACAGCTAAACAAAAATTTACTCGGTTTCTGAAATGAGGTGCTTTTGCATTTCAGGCAACGATTACTTGCTCTGACCCCGAATGTTTCAAGCTTGAAACCCAAGCACAGCAGTGCCATTACATGTCGATTGCGTCCATCATGCGCAAAGAGGACTTTGAAGCTCAAACTGGAGTGCCGCAAGGCACGAAGAAGCCTGATGGGCAAGCAGCAAAGGACCATATGCTTTTGGGATTCGATGGAGAATGTCGAAAGCCCGAAAATCTTGGTACTGAGATTCTCAACATGCTGCAGGTAAGAATCGTACCCACGATATCTACGCTTCATTTTGGATTCAAAATGAATCTGTTGCGTTTCACATACCGCTGCCATAGTGCGGTACATCAAAAAACGCCTAATAATTTAAATTTTTGTGGGATACCGAAGGCGGCTCTTTCTGCAGCCGACTGCACCTTCTTCAGGTATACATCAAGCCTGCAATGATGTTTGCATCTGTTTATGGCGCAGCATCCAAAGGACTTGGCCAAAAAACACTCCTTGGAACGTTTAACGGGCAGCGGAGGAACAATTCCACTCCAGAAGCACCACTTAGACCTTGTCTGCGACGTTGAAGATAAAGCAGAATGTAAGCCAACATCCATGGTTCTTGACTGGTTTCTTACTTAACAGTGTGCGGAATTGAACNCCTTCTTGCAAGACTCTATACGAAGCCCTCCAGCACGTCACAGAGCCGAAACCACGGGTATGTGCAGTACTACATGTGGCTGTATACCAGTTAGTGCAACAGAACCGCACAAGCAAGTATACTGGAGCATAGGCTTGTGGTTCTTTTGTAACTGTGCAGGCTCTGCCGGAACTTTTGGTCTTGACGGATATCAAAGACCTGAAGAACACGCTAGGGCTGTACAGAATTGCATTTCTTTTCGAAGGTCTCGTTCAATTCACCACCCCAGAAGGAACTAAAGTCGATGCATCCCAACACAAGCTCTCCGCACATGACGCAGATTTCATGCACAAGCACAGACATGAAGACATATCAACTACAGTGATGCTAAAACCGCAGTAAATGCTCATGCGGAAAACTCAAAATGGGAATTTAAGCCTGGAAATGAAGCATGGGGAAATTATACAGCCTGCCCCATGACCTCCAATTTAGTATATTCACAATTTTGTTTTGGCGTCAGGCTTCTTGGGGGTACGGTAAAAAAAAATTATGCCGTATCATGAGGAATGCAGGAACTCCATTCCTTCCCTCATTTTTGTTCACCTGGATGCATTGTTTTGTCTACCAAGAACTAAAATTTATATCAGTGATGCAACGCGTAGCATGGACTAGTGTAGTTTCAGCCCCTGTGCGATTCCTGGAAGCTAGTGCTTGCAAAATAGGCTAACACGGTAGTCCCTTGGGCTGGGTCGCTGAGGCCTTTTGCCATATCGCGGTTGCCTGTGGGCGGAGGATGGCGGATGGCTGCAGCAAACTGAATCTGCGCATCTGTGTAAGCCCCTCATTGTAAGGTAGCAAACAGTTAAGTACAAAATTTAATGAAAGGTTTTTTGCGCCGCACGTAATTCTCTCATCTAGCCAGTTGCGGAACAATCAGGAGGACAAACGAAGACGGGGGCATAATACTATTTATATATATAATATATATCATGCATGCTTATGCAAATATATATATCCACACACATATTTGTATGTATACATCATTTTATAANNNAGAGGAACAATAAGCAACCGATTATGCATAACAAAGTTTCAAGAAGGGTTGAGAAACAAATTTCTTGAAAGCGCAAGCGAATGCCCGTTCACTGGGTACCCTGGGGAGATTCCGTAGTCGGTCTCGTCCCCAGCGGGTTACGTGTGTCCGGTTGCCATCAAGAAACATTACTATTGTATATGCTCCAGCATAGGGTGCCGTGACTCTTGCTCTACACCCTTCTCTCGCTATTCTGTTACTAATATATCTGCGATTATCTCTAAATAACGTATTCGACTCATACGCTAACCGTACACTACAATATAACGCATCTATTACCTCGTATGGCTTGCGCACTACAGGCACACGATCGACTCGGCGAGTTTGTTCAAGGGATCAGCCTATATGGAGGCTCTACCGAGCCGTAGTCTTCTGTACAACAAAGACAACGGTGTTGTCCACGAAGAGATAATCATATTGTTGTACCTTAATGGGAGTTCTCCAGGGCTGGTGACGAACTGCCGGNTGTCCACGAAGAGATAATCATATTGTTGTACCTTAATGGGAGTTCTCCAGGGCTGGTGACGAACTGCCGGGTGGGACTGCTGCTGCGCGGGAGGCAGCGAGCGGTGAGCCGATATCAGAAAGGTTTATTTCGTCGTTTTTTTGAGGGATTTCGGGGTATTTTCCTCAATTACCTATCACTGTTTATTTTTTTCCTCGCGGCTCACTGTTTTCGTCATTCCTCTCGGGGGACAGCCGCGCGAGTCCGACGAATCGACACGGTCGGTAACGTCTCGATGAGCAAACTGGTCCATTCTTCAATTTTTGGATGTTTAGTGTTGCATTACGGTAAGAATATAAGAAGATAAACCTGATAAAGGCGTCGAAGAAGGCCTGAAGCCCCCCTGTGCCCCTGGAGCCTCAAGCCGTAAGCAGGTAGACGTAGTGAGTTCCAGTATACGCACACCTTCCGCACGTGAAAGCAACCGCTCCTGCAGCTCGACTGCATTTTTCTACTCCCCTGAAGTGGATTTCAACTCATGTGTTCCCTAAATTCAATAAAAACACAGCTAGGTGTGCTCCATCCGGGGCCCNCGTCTTCTCTGAGAAGCAAGCTTGGCCGTCAGTGTCTTACTTCTGCACTGAGTTGTTCCATGCAGGTGGCTGGTTTTGCCTGGGTAAGTGCATGACCCGCGCTGCATGTACCGTCTGCTGTTTGCCGCAGGGCTCGTCAGTTGCTTCTGAACGCAGGCCGGATAGGGCGTGTGCAACTACTTAACTTCTCTTCCGAGCATCTACTTGTCTTCGACTTCGCCTTGCGCGGTGGGTGTTCTTCCCGCTTGAGTTTTCCCCCAGTAGTCCCTGTAGCCCTCTGTAACAGTCAGATCAGTTACAGGAGTGTAGATAGCAGACCACGTCCTAACAGTGCACTAACTACAAGAAGGGCTCAGACAAGAGCGAGTAGCTGACTCCAGATGAGGGCAAAGACTCTGCCATGTTTTGGTGGAGGCATACTGGAGGGCCCCCCCCAGAGGGCTCCCCAAGCAAATGCCCTTCCACCGGAGACCCATGGATGTCCCCCGCATCTCCTGCCTTATCGAATGATGAGGAGGAAGCCGTGTCAGCAGAGTGGGAAGATAAAACCGTTGGAAATGTAAAGAGAAGCAGAGACAGAGCGCCAAATGCCCCTCATCGGTCGCCAGCACGGGCAGCAAGGTTTAAGCCACTTGGAGGCTCAGTGCGCCGATGCCTAACGAACAGCCCGAGAAGAAAAAGGAGTCGTTTACGAAGCCATTCGTTTTCTATGAATTTTTCTGGCCTTCGAAACTTTTCCCCTGGAGCAATAGATATTATCAATCCCAGCCGCCGCTCCGCTGGGACGGGCAGCGACTGCCTGTCCTTGAACAGCGAGGAATACCTGAGCGCTTGCAGCGACTTATTTAGTTCACCAGCACCATCGGAGGGGAAAGATGTATCCTTCTTCACTGGAACTGCCAGCCCTCAATCTGACAGCAGCTCCGCTAGTATTGAGCCCCCTTATCATGAATCTCTCTCCAGCGACTTTCGTCTACACGCCACTTCATTTCGAGTTGCTAAGGACGACGAAGACAGGCAGCGGTCAGCTCCTGAGGGGGCGGTTGGAACACCGATAATAACGGCATTCGCCTCAGTCAGGTCTTTGTCTCTTCCATTGCTTGGGCCCCGTGTCGCAACAACAACATCTCCTTTGCCTGCTGGGGCTCCCTTGGCGTCTTTCAGATGGATCTGTAGGAGCCCTTCCAATAATGAAGGCGAAAGCGACCAGCAGCCGTTGCATGTGCAAATGAAGGCTCTTGCATCTCAGGCTTCCCTGGACCACCATGGGAACGTTAGCAGCGGTCGTCTCACTCCCCATACGCCGCATGCAATGTCACGGAGCTCCAGCAAAGAGGAGATATCGCAGGCGCAAGAGGAGCACGGGCCCGGATTTCCGTTTGCCAGCTCCTCTCATGACGGGCCTCGTGCGGCTCAAAACCCTGGTGGTGAGGAGGAACAGTGGGGATCTCAGCCTCCATGTGAATTGGATANCCTCGTGCGGCTCAAAACCCTGGTGGTGAGGAGGAACAGTGGGGATCTCAGCCTCCATGTGAATTGGATACTTCTCCAGTACTTTGGGGTGGTCAGAGTCTCGTCGGGAATCTTGCTACACCTTATGGCCCAGCGGACACTCCTGAGCCACCTTCAGTAGGGATCATTCCAGAGGATCGAGGCGAAGAGGCTATTGACGCCGATCAGCAAAACGATCTCCAAGCAGAAACAGGGATAGATCGGGAGCATTCGCAGTCGAAAAGCTTCCACTCCCGCACAAACGCCGCTGAAGTATTAGGGCCTGCTGACAATGAGAGACGGAGCAGAAGCTGGACCGCACGCAACGCAAGGAATTCTTTTGACCAACTGCCGCGCTCTTCCAGCTCAGCCCAGCACCTTCCTGTTCGCCTAGTGAGCTGCCCGCAAGAAGCCGGCTCCTTCCGACCTCTTGCTGGGTCTCGAGAATCTTCAGAAGGAGAAGAGGGGAAAATAAAAGCTCTTGCTCAGGAAAGCTGTGGGGGAGCACTCTTCCCGAGTCGAAGAAGCGACATTGATTCAGCGAGCCCAAATACAGTGGGAGAAGATCAGGACGTTGGCACACCTAGAAGGACGGACAGCATCGGCAACAATTCTTGTGTTTCCAATGGGGATGGTATCTCGGAACCCAGCAGCATTCATAGCGACGGAAGCTACAGATGCAGTTGCAGCAGCAGTTGGAGCAGCAGCAGTTGCAGCAGCAGTTGCAGCTCCAGTTCCTCCAACAACAGCAGCTGCATTTGCAGCCAGAGAAGTAGTAGCGTGGACAGCCGCTGCAGAATATGCACTGATAACGAAACCCCCATCACCCTTCATGAGTGTGGAGATGCCCGTTTAGGGGACCTTGATGGCCGATTGTCCGATGCATCGTCAGCACGGTGTCATGATTCCCGGGAGGCTAGCAGGGAAAATAGCGACTGCCGAAGCAACACAGAAGAGGAATCGAAATCTTTCACGAGTGACGGTCAGACACCTGCAGGCGGCGAGAGAGATATCGAGGCTGGACATGCAGTTGCAGAGCCTAAACAGGAGGAGGTTCTAATGCGACAAGGGAGTACGCATGACGCTGAGACCTTACATCTCCCCGAACATTGCTTTCCTGGGGCGCCATCGGATCCCAGTGCTGACGGCCAGTTGCCAGTTGCACAGGCCGTATGCCCTTCCTGTCCTGAGGCCTGTATGGAGAGCTCCCAAAATTTAGGGGACGGTGTGGGGGAACCTGCATCTGCAAACTGCAGCATAGGAGATGCACATGGGGCTGGACAAGCGCTTGCAGAGGCCTCGCAGCAAGCAGTGGCAGAAATCGCCGACGAAACTGTCGATGGCACGTCCCATCCAGAAGAAGAACTACAGGCAGCAGCTGCTGACTCGGATCCAGAGTGTGGCGAGGAGAGAGAAAGAAATGGGCTTGCAGTTGAGCACACGCTAGACCATTCTTTGGTCAGCATTGCAGACGCGCTTCATACAGGGCTTGTTCCTAGTGAACAACAGCGAGATGGACCTGAACTTACTGCATGCAGCCCTCCTGTAGAGGAACAAGAGAAACAAGAACCCCATGTCGTACCTCTGCCGCCAAGCTCATCCTCGGCGACAGATCTGTCGCTAAGCTCCTGCTCGCCGACAGAGGCATCATACTTGCCAACACGTTTCTCATGTACCGGGAATGCAACTACCGAGCAGGAAAAGAAGCCGATGAGCGAGGTGTGTTCTGGAAGCGAGGCTAGGAGATCGTCCGAGGATCCGCAGGAGCGGCAGACGATACACGGCGCCTCTCTGGCCATTGTGCCGGAGGCTGGTGCATCATCGAGCACCAGGCTAGGTTCGGGGCTAGATGCTGCTGCGGCCAAACAAAGCCACCAGGATGCGTCTGAAGAGCCTAGACGGGAGGCCACAGAGCCGAAACGCGAGGTGTCCCGTGGCAGCGAGGGTAGAACCTCGTGTGCGGATACCCAGGAGAGCCACGCGAAGCAGTGCTCTTCTACGGAACGTGCCCAGGAGGCTGGTACATCGCTGTGGAGCAGCTTTTGGTCAGCCTTGACGCCTGTGGAGGATACTAGCCGAGTCTTTCAGGATGCGGCGGACGTAGCTGTAGGGGCTACTGAGGAGCCGAAGCGCGAGGGGTCGCGTGGAAGCCAGGGTATCAGCTCGTGTGAGGACCGGGAGGCGCGCCCGGCGGGGCCTGAGGCATCGGCAGACAGTGTCCAGGGTGGTGGATTGTGCAGTTTGGGTTTGGTTGGGGAGGCTGCTGCGACTGACGACAGCTTCGAGGATCCGTCAAACCATTCTGAAGAGGAGGCGGAAGAGTCGTGTGTTGAGGAATTGCCTGGCAACGAGGGTAGAAACGCTTCTGGAGTTACGCAGGAGAAGCAGACTAACCAGCAAGGGTCGCCGGAGAGTGCTCAGGGCCGTGATGAATCATGCAGCCTGGTTGCGATTCGGCAGGCTGTAGCGGCCGATGACCGTTTCCAGGATGCTTCAAACGATTCTGAAAAGGAGGCGGAGGCGTCGAAAGGCGACGTCTCGCTTGACAGCGTTGGTGGAAATTCGTTTGGCGATATGCAGGAGCGCCAGCCGAGCCAACCGACGTCAGCCTACAGCAGTCTAAATGTTGATTCATCGTTTTGCATCAGTTTTGGTTCCGTTCGAGAGTCTTCCGAGGCCAGTGAGAGCTCTCAGAATCCATCAAACGGCTTGGTTGGGGATAACGAGGAGCCACCCCGAGAGCTGCCGCTTTGTAGCGAGGATAGAAGCTCAAAGGGGGACATGCAAGAACGGGATGCGAAGCAGGAGGCGACTACAGATATTGTTGAGGGAGTGGATGTATCGTGCAGTTTGGGTTCGGTTGACGAGGCTGCTGGGGCTGGCAACGGTTTCCAGGATGCGTCAAGTGGTTTTGAAGACGAGGCGGAGGGGCCGAAGCGGGAGACGTCGCATGTCAGCGAGGGTAGAAGCTCGCCTGAAGATGCGCAAGGATGCCACGCGAAGCCAGAGGCTCTGCCGATCACTATGGAAGGGGCTGGCGTATCGGATTCGGTTGTGGATTCCGCAGTTGAAGACGAAAGCTTTCTCGACGCGACGGCCGTGAATGGCGGGGAAGATACAGTGGCGAAGCGCGAGGTGTCGCGTGACAGTGAGGGTAGGCGCTCGTGTGGGGATGCACACGAGCGCCACTCAAGCCAGGAGGGGTTGCTACCCGCTGTCCAGGGCACTGGTATCTTCTTCGGATTGAGTTCAATTCGGGATGCTGCGGTGGCCGAGGAAAGCTTCCAGGATGCATCAGACGGTTCTGAAGGAGAGGCAGAAGAGCTGAGGCGCGACGCGTCGCGCGGTAGCGATGGCAGAAGCTCTTCTGTTGCGACGGAGGAGCTGCAGGCGCGGCAGACGGCGGCGGCAGACTGTGTTCAGGGAGGTGCTCCATCGTCATGCAGAGGGGTGGACTCGCTTCGAGAGGCTGTGGTGGTCGACGAAAGCTTTCAGGATGCGTCAGACAGTCCTGACGGAGGGAAGAAAGAGCCGAGTCGCGGGGTGTCGCA
>NW_013568818.1:3089-3720 GCF_000499745.2 Eimeria mitis | reverse complement strand
GGCGCGGCAGACGGCGGCGGCAGACTGTGTTCAGGGAGGTGCTCCATCGTCATGCAGAGGGGTGGACTCGGTTCGAGAGGCTGTGGTGGTCGACGAAAGCTTTCAGGATGCGTCAAACAGTCCTGACGGAGGGAAGAAAGAGCCGAGTCGCGGGGTGTCGCGTGGGAGCGACGGTGGAAGCTCCTGTGGGGGCAGGGAGGAGCGTCAGGCGAGCGAGGACGCTCCACCCGTCATTGTCATCAGTTCCGCTTCGGTTGGCGATGCTGCGGTGGCCGACGAAAGTTTCCAGGATGCACAAAATGGCTCTGTAGAGGTGATGGAAGAGCCAAAGCTCGAGGTTTTGGGTGGCATGCCGTATGGGGATAGGCAGGAGCGCCAGGCCAGCAGTGGCGGTCTGCCAGCTAGTGATGATGGGGCTCGTGCATCGTTATGCAGCAGTCTGGATTCGGATCGGGAGGCCCCTGTGACCGACGAAAGCTTCCAGGATGTGTCAAACGGTTCTGCAGAGGGGGCGGAGAAGTCAAAGCGCGAGGCATCGCCCGTCAGCGAGGGTAGAAGCTCGTCTGGAAATGTGCAGGAGCGGCAGGAAAGACAGGCAAAGTCGGCAGACACTGCTCCGGGTGTTGGTACG
>NW_013568818.1:944-2989 GCF_000499745.2 Eimeria mitis | reverse complement strand
AAAGTTTCCAGGATGCACAAAATGGCTCTGTAGAGGTGATGGAAGAGCCAAAGCTCGAGGTTTTGGGTGGGGATAGGCAGGAGCGCCAGGCCAGCAGTGGCGGTCTGCCAGCTAGTGATGATGGGGCTCGTGCATCGTTATGCAGCAGTCTGGATTCGGATCGGGAGGCCCCTGTGACCGACGAAAGCTTCCAGGATGTGTCAAACGGTTCTGAAGAGGGGGCGGAAAAGTCAAAGCGCGAGGCATCGCCCGTCAGCGAGGGTAGAAGCTCGTCTGGAAATGTGCACGAGCGGGAGGAGAGACAGGCAGCGCCTCCTGACACTGCTCAGGGAGTTGGTACATCGTTATGCAGCAGTTTGGGTTCTGGTTCGGAGGCTGCTGTGACCGACGAAAGCTTCCAGGATGCTTCAAACGGTTTTGAAGGGGAGGCGGAAGAGCCGAGGGGCGAGGCGTCGCGTGGCGGTGACAACAGAAGCTCAAGTGGGGACAAGGAGGAACCTCAGGAGCAGCAGTGCCCTCAGCCTGTCAGTACTGCCATTTTAGATGGTGCATCGTTTAGCTTTGGTCCGGTTAGGGAGGCTGCGGTGGACGACAAGTGTTCACAGCCTGGGTCCAACGGTTCAGTGCAAGTGGAGAAAGAGCCTCAGCTCGAGATATCGGGTGGAAGCGAATGCAGCAACCCGTATGCGGATAGAAAGGAGCGCCAGACCAGCAATGGCGATCTGTCAATCGATGTAGAGAGGGCTGATACTTCGTTTTCCAGTAGTGTAGGTTCGGCTAGAGATGCTCTTGATGCCAGTAAGAGCTCCCAGGATGGGTCAAACGTTTTCGGAGAGGAGACGGAAAGGCCAAAACGCGAGATATCGCATATCAGCGAGGGTAGAAGTTCGTTCGGCCACATGCAGGGGCCGTCACTGCATAGTGACCGTGGGGCTGGCCCATCGTTATGCAGCAGCTTGAGTTCCGTTCGAGAGTCTGTCGAGACAAGCAAGAGCTTCCAGGATGCGTCAAACGGTTCTGGAGGGGAGTCGGCAGAACCAGACCGTGAGGTGTCGCGCGGCAGCGAGGGTCGACGCTCATGTGAGGATACGCAGAGGCCGCAGGCGGAGCAGAGCGCTGCCCCAGTCCATGTTCAGGGAGCTGCTGAAGCGCCATACAGCAGTTTCGTTTCATGTATAGACGCTGCTGCGACCAAACAGAGCCACCAGAGTGCGTCTGAAGAGGCTGGACGGGAGGCCACAGAGCCGAAACGCGAGGTTTCGCGTGGTAGCGAGGATAGAAACTCGTGTGGGGATACCCAGGAGCGCAACTCGAAGAAGGGGCCTTCTACTGAACGTGCCCAGGAGGCTGGTGGATCGCTATGGAGCAGCTTTTGGTCAGCCTTCACACCTGTGGAGGATACTGGCCGAGCCTTTCAGGATGCGGTGGACGTGGCTATACGGGATACTGAGGAGCCGAAGCGCGAGGGGTCGCGTGGAAGCCAGGGCATCAGCTCGTGTGAGGACAGGGAGGCGCGCCCGGCGGGACCTGAGGCATCGGCAGACAGTGTTCAGGGTGGTGGAGTGCGCAGTGTGGATTCTGTTTGTGAGGCAACTGCGGCCGAAAGCAACTTCCAGGATCCATCAAACGGCTCTGAAGAGGAGATAGAAGGGCCGAAGCGTGAGATGTCGCTTGTCAGCGAGGGCAGAAGCTCGTCCGGAGACACCGGGGAGCGCCCAGCAAGGCAGCGGGCGTCGCCGGACAGCGGTCAGGAAACTGGTGCATCGTGCAGCCTAGGCTTGGCTCGAGATGCTACAGCGGCCGACGAGAGCTTCCAGGATGCTTCAAACGGTTCTGAAGGGGAGGTGGAAGAGCGGATGCGTGAGGCATCACGCAGCAGCGAGGGCAGAAGCTCATCCGGGGACACCGAGGTGAACCCTGCGAGGCAGCAGGCGTCGCCGGACAGCGGTCAGGAAGCTGGTGCATCGTGCAGCCTAGGTTTGGCTCGAGAGGCTACAGTGGCCGACGAGAGCTTCCAGGATGCTTCAAACGGTTCTGAAGAGGAC
>NW_013568818.1:0-759 GCF_000499745.2 Eimeria mitis | reverse complement strand
GCAGCAGGCGTCGCCGGACAGCGGTCAGGAAGCTGGTGCATCGTGCAGCCTAGGTTTGGCTCGAGAGGCTGCGGCAGCCGACGAGAGCTTCCAGGATGCTTCAAACGGTTCTGAAGGGGAGGTGGAAGAGCGGATGCGTGAGGCATCGCGCAATAGCGAGGGAAGAAGCTCATCCGGGGACACCGGGGAGCGCCCAGCAAGGCAGCAGGCGCCGGCGGACAGCGGTCAGGAAGCTGGTGCATCGTGCAGCCTAGGTTTGGCTCGAGAGGCTGCAGCGGGCGACGAGAGCTTCCAGGATGCTTCAAACGGCTCTGAACGGGAGGCGGAAGACCCGAGTGGCGAGTTTGCGCGTGGCAGCGAGGGCAGAAGCACGTCTGGAAGTACCCAAGAGCGCCAGCCGAGGCAGGGTGCACGTGCGAACGAGGGAAATTCTGCGCATTCCCTAGAGTCTCAGGATGCTCTCTACGACATCGTCAGCCATTCAGACACCGATCCAGGCCACAACAGAGAATCACCTCTCGGAGAGTCGCTAGAAAGGCAGACGACAAAGCGGAATCGGTCAAAGAACGGAGCAAGAAATTGTCGAGAACCAGTGGTCTCATCAAGTGCTGGAGAAAGCGACGCGCTTGCCCGTTGGTGGAAGTGCACCACATTTGGGTCGGGAGATTATTCCCGTAGAGAACAGAAGCGGCAGATAGAACATGTGAATCATGGACAGCGCGAAACCTGTTCACGATTGCAAGAGCAGCGATCTTCAGA
>NW_013568817.1:513-713 GCF_000499745.2 Eimeria mitis | reverse complement strand
ATGCTCTCTGCTTACTGTCTAAACCCAGAAATGCATAGTCGTAACGAACGCACAACTCTCATGACGGGCCTTGCCACCTAATCGCGAGTTATGCAGCGGCTAGAAACGACGCGCCATCTTGCCCTCTCCATTCCCATCCAACACCCAAGCCGCATCAGCGCTGCATAGCACCACACAATCTCTAACCTCGTCGAACACTA
>NW_013568817.1:0-236 GCF_000499745.2 Eimeria mitis | reverse complement strand
GTCAAGCTTAAGCAGCGATGCTTGCTATGCACCTTAGCACCTTGGCAAACGTTACAAATCCGCCCTGACAAAATCTGCGCAGAAACCGAATCTGCTCCATGGATTGCCAGACCTCTGCACACCAAAAAAAATCCCACGCCGCACACTGCGCCCGGCGCCACCCCTACCCCACTGCTTGGCACTCCGACACGCAAAGCAGCCGGCCGCACGCATTACCATCCTGCACTAGTCAACGC
>NW_013568816.1:467-713 GCF_000499745.2 Eimeria mitis | reverse complement strand
AGCGAGGCAGCTGTGGAATAGCACGCACCTGGTGCAGCCTGTGGTTCTGGTGGGGGCTCGACTGCAAGCATACATAGGAAGCACACATAGTAAGAGACATGGAAGCTGCAGCCATGAAGAGACCTGTCAGTTCATTCAGCCAAGAGGCTGTGCCATAAGATGCCGCAGTAACTCAAGGTGGAACACTTTGCGGTTTCCAGTAAGGCATATGCATTGCTGCGGCCCCCACACATGCAGAGACCAACG
>NW_013568816.1:0-421 GCF_000499745.2 Eimeria mitis | reverse complement strand
TTTACACAACCCCCCTTGGCTACGGCTGTAAATAGCTACACACGGCTTGTACAGAATATGTGAGGCATTGGGTTATTCGAATGTACCTCGCTCAGACGGCCCCGTAGACGCCCGCTGAGCAGAGAAACCTGCAGCAAACAGAGAGTGCAAAGGCACACAAACCGACCTTCAGTAAGTCTCCATACTCGCAGGCTGTAGACCAATACACGCGCGCGCAGCATCAAGACAGGCCGATTGCACTCGGCCGATGGAGGCTTGGCATTGCCACACACGCAGGTGTTCAATAAGGAAACAAATCAGGTGTTCGCGTTAGTTAGCAGGATGCCCATTGCACGCGCAGCAAGCGTAAAGTCACAGAGATGCTAAATGGGTTCCTTCTGCTTAGCAACGTGAGCGCATGGCGATAGGAAGCATTTGCCCT
>NW_013568815.1:0-200 GCF_000499745.2 Eimeria mitis | reverse complement strand
TATTTATTTAATTTGTTTGTTTGTTTCTTATTTATTTATTTATTTTATTTGTTTGTTTGTTTGGTTGTTTTCTTTTTATTTTATTTGTTTGTTTTTTTTATTTTATTTGTTTTGTTTTGTTTTGTTTGTCTTCTTCTCTTATCTCTTTTATTCACCTTTAGGGTTATTGTTGTTTTGTTGTTTTTTATTTTGTTTTTTAT
>NW_013568814.1:536-714 GCF_000499745.2 Eimeria mitis | reverse complement strand
AGCAGCAGCAGCAGCAGCAGCAGCAGCAGCAGCAGCAGCAGCAGCAACAGCAGCAGCAGCAGCAGAAGCAAGAGCAGTAGAGGCAGATGTGTATAGTTGCTGTTGATAAATGCATGGATTCTTTATTCATTTATTTATTTGTTTATTTATTTTTAGGAAAATATGATTTTATATTTAT
>NW_013568814.1:0-428 GCF_000499745.2 Eimeria mitis | reverse complement strand
AAAAAAAAAAAAAAAACTAGAAATAAAATAAAAAATAAAACTAAATAAAAATACAAATAAATATAAATAAATATGAATGCATGCAGGAGTACAAGAACAGCGTGAAAGGAAAAGAGAAGCTCGGAGTATCTGCATTTGCGGATGCTTTATTAGTAATCCCCAAAACTTTATTAGATAATAGTGGTTTAGATATATATACTTCTCTTATTGCTGCTATAGATATAAACCAAACAAATCCTTCTTCTCCTGCTGGCGTAGATATACACACGGGACAACCCAATGCACCCGCTATTGAAGGTAAACTACAACCCCACCAATAAACACACTTTTTTTACTTTTTTATTTTTTCATTTTTTTTAGTTTTTTATTTATTTTATCATTTAATAATTTTTTTTTTTTTTTTTTTTTTTTTTTTTTTTTTTTTTTTT
>NW_013568813.1:321-714 GCF_000499745.2 Eimeria mitis | reverse complement strand
TATTTATTTATTTTTTATTTTTTTTATTTTTGCTGCTGCTGCTGCTTCCTACGGTGTCTGCATGTACACCCCAATCAACTTACCGACCCGCAGCATCCATCGCCAGCCGTTCTAAACAAATAAAATAAATAAAATAAAAAGAAAATAAATAAAATAAAAATAAAATAAATAAAATAAAATAAAATAAAATAAAAATAAAAATAAAATAAAATAAAATAAAATAGAGTAGAACATAGTTAAATAAAGGAAAAACAAAACCAAATAAAATCAATTAAAAATAAAATAAAGCAATAACATAAAACAATAAAATAAACTCGCAGGGGAACACAACGAAAAACGCAGCAGCAGCAGCAGCAGCAGCAGCAGCAGGCGCAGCAGCAGCAGCTGCAGCAG
>NW_013568813.1:0-310 GCF_000499745.2 Eimeria mitis | reverse complement strand
AGCAGCAGCAGCAGCAGCAGCAGCAGCAGCAGCAGGTTGATAGTGTCTTACTTTCAGGGAGCACAAGGACAGTGAGGTCGACTCGGTTGCCTGCATGCAGCAGCAAAGCTGGTGGGTTCTCTGCAGCAGCACCATCTGTTGCAGCAGCAGCAGCAGCAGCAGCAGCAGCAGCAGCAGCAGCAGCAGCAGCAGCAGCAGCAGCAAGGGGATGCGTGTGTTTATGATGGTGTGTTGTTTGTATTTGCATGCATAAATAAACGAACCTAGAAGGATGGGCGTCAGCAGATACTGTATTTCTGTTTTTTTATTT
>NW_013568812.1:10829-11503 GCF_000499745.2 Eimeria mitis | reverse complement strand
GTGATCGAAAATGCTGTCGGAGGCAACAGGAAAATCGGACTCTTCAGCGCTAGCCTAAGCCAGTTTTCCACAATGTAAGCAATGCGCCGAACTATGTATGGGAACAGTAAGTAACTGCTTCCCTACGGGGTGAACACGATTCATCTGTGTGATCGTTTACCGCTGCAATCAGCCTCTAGCACGTCGGTTGGATGGAGCGCAAGGAGATGTATTGTGTAGGTGAGCGCAAAAATGAGTTGTGCAAGTTTCGGCATCTTGTTGGTCAGCTAGTACGGTTGACACCTTTCCCGCAACTACCTGCTTGCTACCTAAAGCGTCATACTCTGCAGTTGCCAAAGTGCATCGGGCGGCTCAAGACACGGCAACTGCAGTTTGGCCCTGCTTCAGGCTGTAGGTTAAAAAACGACACAATGTTGGCTCCACGAAGCAAGTTCTAAAATTACTGGGGTTTGGGCAGGACGTTTTCATGCTTTTGACACGTGACATCGCAACACGGTCGGAGCAATAACATGCGCAAGACGCACCTCAGCCTTTAGAGCTACCTACCTAGGACTAGCCTTCTTTCTGCTAGAGTGGACATGCTGGGATGTGGGAACGTAAAGCGGCCACGTGCGAATGGCGTCTACGGGGGAGTCTCATGCATCAGGCAGTAGGCTCGTTGTCTGCGTTGATCG
>NW_013568812.1:9923-10643 GCF_000499745.2 Eimeria mitis | reverse complement strand
GCTGCGATTATGACGATAAAGGATGCTGGGTATGCACCAGTGGAAGTGAGCTGGCACGAAAGGGCCGCGGCACAGAAGGTATGTCTTCGTCTCGAACCACTTTCCAGCGCTTTAGGGGCATCTGGAACCTCAGAATCTGTTCACAAAGGACAATGTTATAAGGCAACAATTAGCGTGACTCCCCGTCAAGAAAAAAACATCTCGTGCCGTAGGCCCCTGCTTGTTGTCACTCCTTTTCTGCTCGATGTGCGCCGACAATATGTAGTAGACGTACGTTCTGCAAAATGAAGTTCCTGTTAAACTGCCGATGGCAATTGCCTTTGAGCGAGCGAGCAAAGGCCGTTCTACCATTACAGGCGCTTGGTTGATTAGGCAGTACGTGTACAAACGTTTCTGCACGCACTTCGAGTGCAAACAGATATGGCGACATATTCGTTACTTTCCAGGATGCGAACCAAAGTGGAGGGGCGCTCTTATCGTGAAAGCGAGCAGGGCTGATAACAGGTTTGTGTGAAATTGCGTCTGGGCTCCAGAAAGCGACTCACATGGCGAAAAGCAAGCGGCTCTAGCCAGGTGTATGACAAAGCAGGCAGTACGCCTGCTATCCAGAATGCCTGCATAGGCGGTGCGGGCATTTTCACGTTTGATGCCCAGCCAGTGGCCGTTCGTGAGGGTACATATCTTCATGGCTGCGGGTACTGAAAAGTGTGTCGAGGAACA
>NW_013568812.1:9260-9878 GCF_000499745.2 Eimeria mitis | reverse complement strand
CGCGCATGAATATATTTTTTGTAGTGGCAGGAACTGTTTTGTCCACTGGAGTTGTGCTTGGCAAATTAAAGATGCGCATGCCTGCTCATTCAACAGGGAGTACGTTTGCTCTTTGCGCGGCATGCACAAGCGGCGCTTCATTGATCAGTACAACGGGGGGTAATCACGAGCGTGCAACTTCAACTGTTTCGAGCGTGCTCTTTAGTGACGTGTTCCAGACAGTGAGCTCTAGAGGCAAACTGTCTAACGCGTCTGTCTGGCTGTATGCGTAAAAAGCATGACTGCATTACGAAGGATGCGACAGTAGGCCTGTACGTGTAACCCACAGGACGGCATTCGTTAATGACATTTGCATGCGTTGGAGCTGAAGAGCTTGGCTGGAATGTTTTTCACCTGAACCCTCTGGTTTGTTGACTGGAGAGCTGCCGTCCAGTAGACAACCCGGGATGTTTCGGAATGGCGCGTACAGATGACAATAAAAAAGTTTTGCCCCCTTTGATGGGCCGACAGGGTCTCGCCTGTCGGATCTACTTGCTTGCCACCTTACGCGGTAATTGAAACGTGATGAGAGTATCAGCGGCGTGGGACAGCTTCCATAATTCCACCACGCGAATACCG
>NW_013568812.1:0-9113 GCF_000499745.2 Eimeria mitis | reverse complement strand
GAGTATAGTTTCTCGAACTTTGAGTTTCACGGTGCAGGCAGTAAGCGAATACAATGTATCAACTAATCTGCTTATTTAAGACGCATCCGGCGAAGCATGCGCTTCTCGATAGTCGGAGGGTAGTGCTTTTTCGCGCATAGGTCGCCACGCGTTGAGCGTTTCGGAACAGGGAGTGAGCGCGAGCTCTATACTGGGACATGCACCAACAGCGTGTTGGCTTGTCTAGCCACAACTGCGAGTCGAATGGCAACGCGCCGATGCGACATACCCGCAGCGTTCGAGTATTTCCGTTCATTGACCGAATGTATGTGGCTTTTCGCATCAAAATAGAAGTGGCATACAACGTTATGCGTGATGCATGAAGAGTCGAGATGGACACTTCCAGGATGAGACTGGCGGCGCACAGCTCTTCTGCCTGAAGTTTACAGAGCATCTGGAAGCATCAGCGATGGCGCAGACAAAACTCAGACTGCTTCTGTAGAAGCGTGGGTGAATTCCAAGACGTGGAGCACGCACGTTGTACTTGCAAACTTGGTAAGATCTCCATTCGGTTGCCCACCCTTTGCCTTCATTCGTGGGCGCAAGCTTGTGCAAGTGAAATAGTGTTGCTACACAAAGAAACTGCTTTAGTAAATTTCTTTCTTTACAGAGTGCGCTGTTCCTGTTCAGATCCAACCGCGAAGGGCTTCTAGTTGCCGACTGTAGGAAGTGTGTTTTATCCCCTGCCTTAGCAGCAACAGCGCTTCAGGAATAGTTTGAATGCTTGTGTATATCACGACCGATGTAATACACTATCTCTTGTAATAAAAGAGAATAATTGCATTGTGCCTGTTAAATGCTGCTTATCTCCCTGATACGCACTCTAGTTGTTTTGCCGCCGCGACTGGACGTTGCCATTTTGTCCGTAAGTTGACCTGGGATCAAAGGCGCGTGGCGAACATACAAAAGAAGCAGGTCCACATGTGCGGATTCAAAATACAAGGCGGTGCGATTGACATTTGCGTGAACAGCGCATCGTTATTCCTGAATGTATCAAAAGCCCTCGTATGCTCATAAGAGTGAGGAAATTTTGAAACGCAGTAAGCGAGCAGGGGTGTCGGCTGCAAAATTTTTCCTCCTATCTTGTGGCATACTGTCAGTTGACAATTGCTGTAGAAGACTATCCGCGGCCACTCTTTAACGCATTTGTCCTTTTTCATTATTGTAAACAGGGTTTGGACTGACGAATTCCTGGTGGTCATACGCCAGATCTTACGCGGACTGCAGGAAGCAGGCGAGGCAAATTACACGCGGCGCAGAGAGAGCAGCATTCTTAGATTATATGGAAACACAAGTATTGGCGCTCACCTATCCTAAATAATCCTTGAATTGCGCCTATCATGCTCGACGAAGGGCACAATCTTCCGGAAGCTCGTGCCACAGCAATGGACACTGTTGGGACGACAGCACGCGTTGAGTTCTTGGTGATGCGTAAGCGTGGGCAGCGAAGTGGTTGCTGAGAAAATTGTTAGTGGCAAGCATTCTTGCGCAACGTCACCCGGTTTTATGTTGCATCTCAAGGGTTTATGGGTGCTGTATGCCTCCAGCGCAGATCGAACCGTGAATGCCTCCCAGTGTTTACGCATTTGTCGATTGAGGCTCTCAAGGCTGTAGGCGAGGATTATACATAGACAATAGCAACCGTCCACATATTTCACATATATAGGATCAGCAGCCCCAATATCGCTTTGGGTCTTACTTGTTTTATGTGTTGGGAACCTATTGTAAGCCACGATGCGGCAACTATCAAAAGGCGGGTGCATGCAGCTTACCGCAACAGGACTACCCCGCTTGAGCATGCTGGTGCGAGCGATCAGCTTGGAATTTCAAGAATTTCGAGAGAACCTTTGAAGCGTGAACAGCTTTGGCGCGACGCACGACAATTGACTGCCGTGTGGCGATTGAGACGATCTGCAATTTCAGGACGCTGAATTGGGCGCATCCTTCATTCTGTCGTTTTATGCTGCCCTTTGCCTGGAAACAGAGAGCCGGTTTTTTTTAATCGACGTTTGACGGCGACTAGACAGACGACGCAGAATCGAACCGTCGGGATTCACAGAGTAAGCATACTTTGAGTATAGCATACGAAAGCTTGTGCTACTAAGGGCTTCCAGCAGACTCCGGGCTTATCCTATGCTGTTTCGAGAGGACGCAGCGGTCTCAAGCGTAATGCGCAGCACTTTGCGGGACACCCCAGGTAAGTCGCATCCGCTAGAGGCGACCCCTAGCACAACGTTCGCGAGACCAGTGCTTTGGCGTCTTCTAGCGATGCCCCACAAACTAAATGAAAAGGCGGTACGTCTTTGCTCTTTTTAGTTTTCGGGTTCAGGTTTGCCCGACAGCAGACTGGCTGCCTGGCTGGCTTCCCACGATTAAAGCAATAGTGTTTTAACTATGCATGGCCGCGTGGCAGCCCACTGAAGATACGCATCAGCATCTTCCCGCCACTCAGGCTCGACAGTCCTTGTTTGCCAATGCACATTCTTTTTGTTGGCCACTGAGCTTGGGCAGCAGAATTGCGAAATGTGGTGCGCAAGCCTGAACTTTGGATACTACCATGCACCAGAAAGTACACTTGATCCCTAAAGTCGATTCACGAACACTGGTGTAGATGGCAATAGAATGAATATACCCGAAGATATTTGACGTGCTCGGTTTAGGATCTACGTTTTAGGGACAAACCATGCTATGCCAAAGATCCGTACTGCGCGCATGTATGCTGTTGCGTCTCCTCGCCTAATTTTGTAGGGATACGTGCAAATGCCAAGGGTACACTAGCGATTTGATGTCCATGAAAGATCTGCGCCGTCACCGCCCAGCCAAGCGGTTTTTGACGGTACGCACTAGCCTCTTGATTTGTCTGACGAATACCTGATTGACAGAACTATCGAGCGTAATGAAGCAGAATATGGACCTCCGGATAAAGAGAGTAAGCCCATAGTGGATGATGCGTACGAAACCGCGTTCTTCTAAATGTTTTCAACACCCTACGGACGCATCGTATGACGTTTGTGTGGGCTGGATCGGGGAAAAGCTACAGGGAAGCTGCAGAACCCACTTCTCCGCGTGTTCGTTGATGCAGCATGCTTTATGGCAAACTTGGTGATACTTTTGTGAGCGTAGTGCGGGCCACATGAGACCAACAATGGTTTATTAATTAACGCAATCCTGCCCTACTGGAGCGTCACAAATCAGGCAGTAAACTTCACCCGCAAACAACGCGCATAGCAGGAGGTTGGAGGCCACGCTGTACCAGTGGATGCGCACAGCCAGATAATCTGCATCACGTTGCTGAACGCCGTATTTAAGTTTTCTTCGTCGGGAGTGGCTACTAGAACCACGTCACGGCCTTTGTAAGACCACTGATTTGGCGCGGAGCCAATGAGCCCAGTATTTACATGTAAAGGCGGTGAGCTTCTTCTCTTTATTGTGGTTAAGCACAGCTCCATCCGAGACACTAGGGAGTTCCGCGAAATCCCAAGGCGGTGTCATCAGTGTTTTGCCGGTAGACTGGCGAGTTCCTGCCACATAAAGATGTGCACCAGCATCCCCCAGCCAATCGAATTTCGAAAATGCTTTTTTTTTTGCTGCAATTGCTTTTTTGGCCAACAAATATAGGTGGCAGAGTTGCAAAACGTGATGAGCGATTTTCAATGAAGGCTAGTGCCCCTCCACAGGATGTATGCGTGGTCACTGAGCCCCGTTTGCGAACACCGACCTGGGTGCAATTAGAATGGACAGGCTCCATGATTATTGGCAGGACCAGGAAGTGTAGCGGCTAACTGCACGATGCCAAATGTTTGCACTGCACAAATATGCCCTCTTTTGCCTCCCGGCCGTCTTCCGTGCATAACGGATGTGTAAAGGATAAAGGCATGGCCACTATAATATTCGTATGGGGATATTCCAAGTAGAGAACGTCAATCCTACAGGCGGTACGCACAATTCCGGGGTATTTTTTGTTTTCAAAGTCAGGCCTGTCGTAAAGGAGTGGACTTCCAGTCTGGTAAAACAGGAGTACCATGCACTAGGCGGTACGTTTCAAATGCAAAATGCAGAAAAGAGAAAGGCATTTACCAGAGGCCTGGTGAAGGCGGAACTAGCTGGCAGTGACGTGGACTGGTGGTGGCCCACGCAGAGGCACTATTCGTGGATAAAAACCATAGGCAGTTGGCATTTACGGTTTGGTTCTACTTTATTATTCATCGTGGAACTGCGAACCGGCGTTTCGCGTACAGAGGCAACGTCGTGTTTGCACGAACGATGTGTTAGCGCAGATTGCGCTGTTTGAGTAATTCTGCTGTGCATCAGCAAGTGAGCTTGCTAGGCACGTTATGATCGATAATGCTTGCTGGACAGGCACGAAGGCAGATATTCAATTTGCGAACGGCGTTATAGGGCAAAGGTGCAGTTGGCCGGAAACCGGATGTGGCACAATTAATGCAGGGAGCTTGCCTGCCGTATGTTTAGGAAGCGAAGACAGTTGCTGGGGCTCAGCTAGGATGTGGGCAACGGGGGTGTAGTTAAGGTACTGGCACACTCCTTGCGTTCTCGGTATATCAACCACGCTGGAATAGAAAGTAAGCTGGAAAATCACTAGCACATTTGTGGGTTCTGGGAGAATTTGCTTGCTTTGATGGAGTACTTTCTGGTGTGAGCAAGCTCGGACTACTGAGGGGAGAGTGCTTCTGCACATGCGGGGTGCGTCGTGTTTGACCAATTCTCGGTGCGCGCACAGCAGTGCTATGCAACAGGCAGTACGCTTTTTTCGTCCACCATGCAGCTGCGTTGGGCTGTTCCCAAAACATGCTTTTGAGTGGCGGTGCAGTAAACAAGCTTGCACACACTTCAGGCCCATCAGCGTTTCGAATATTTTGTGTGTGAGCCTAAGCGCTACCCATTGTACGAGGCAGATTTCAGTAATTCATCCTACTTCTGAACGCATCCAACGGGGCCAGAATATCTCCGAAGCGCTTCTATTTCGGTATTGGTCGGTCTTTTCATAGATTAAATAGCGTATGAAACGTCCTGCGACGGGCGTGTACGTGGCGACAAGCGAAGTAAGTCTTTACCCAATCGATAGTTTACAAGGTTTGTTTTAGTTGTTGCCCACTGTAGTATTTTTATCTCAAGCCTTTCTTTGAGGACGCCCGTGCGTCGCGTGACATTCGTGTGTGTTAAGAGCATGATGTATTCTGTGCGGCCGTTCTTTCACCCAAGAGATACGATGCTTCAATGTGCTTCCGGCGGATATGTAGCAGTGTGGACGGCATGCTTATGCGTCTATTTAGTAGTAGGTGAGCACTGGCTTCAGTAAGCGAGCACTGGCTTCAACTTGTGCACGCCTGTGCTGAGAATGGAGTTTTGAATATCGATACAGTGCGGTGACACTGTTTTCCTATGCACCAGGCAGTGCGCGTGATCTTCAGATCTCGTAGTAGCGACAGCTTAGTATTTGATTAATATAGAACATACTAGCAGAGGCGAGCGCGCGAACAGTCGCTGATGAAACGGTGTTGGACCTTGTGGGAACACGTAGGCAACTGTCGAGGCTTATTTTTGCAAGCGCATGGTTCATGACGACTAAATAACTTCTGACTATCTGGCATGCACTCGCATCAGGAGGTACGGCTCACCTCTATTTTGCGGGCTTAACGTGACTGTGGGGGAACGAGCCTTTCAACTGGATGTTTAGTGCCTACGTATACAGGACAGCAATGCGCTAGGCGGTACGTCTGATACTCATCATACTCCAAGGGTAGCAGTCCATGAAAAGCCAGAAAAGACGAGACTCCTGATAGGCTCATGAAATTTTCGCGATCTAGCAGAGGCATAGCTGTTCGCTGACTCGCTGTTGCCACATCAACCCTCCATATCTTTTTTTTGCCGGCAGATCAGTAGCATATTAGTTCCGTTTCTAGTAGCTGAATTGGTCTTATGCCACGCACACACGTCTGATAGATCTGTCTCTCCAGGCAGTACGTTCTGTGTGCAGTGCACGCTTGTCTGCGTAGCCTGGTAGTAAACTAAAGATTGGGTCGCTGAAGTGTCAAAGCATGCTCAGGGGCTGGAAAGGCGGCTTGAAATACAATGAAGAATTTTGGTTTGAATGTTCAGGAGTGTCGTCAAATTTCCCGTCAAAGCCTTTTCTTTCAGGAAGCTGATTTGAAAGTGGAGCACAGATATTGGCTATTGTAAGTAATGCATTTTATTGTATCAGGAAGTGCGCTTTGCCATTGTTTTTGAGGCGCGTGAGTAACCTAGCACCTTACAGTTTAATAGTTGTTTGAGCGTGTGTCAAGCATGTTGCAGGCAGAGTAGCAACTCTGTAGAACAAATAAGGCTTTTCACTCACTTTGGCTCGTCTGTGATAACAGCACTCGGCCGTCGGCGTTCAGATCCAGTGCTCTCCGTGAGGTTGTGCGTGATGCCTGAAGGGCAACCGTGATTCGTGGTAGTATGAGATCTACGTTGACAAGAAAGTACGCGTGAGATATAGGGCACCGTTGCGCAAGCAGCGCGAAGCTGACTTTTGGAAAAGTTACGGGGACTAACTGTCGCTGATTCAGCGTCTCTGTCGGCCAGGAGATGTTAGTCGCGATGGGGCTGCATCGCGCTACACGCTAGAGTTGTGGGGGCTACTAGGGCGCAAACGCTCACTCTGTAGCATTTGCAAGCATTTGGCGACCACAGTGCGCCTGGGTGATACCCAACAAAGATATGTTGCGACATTGTGCGGCTGCATTCGTCAGGCAGTACGTTTCGTCTCAGGTCCACCCCAACCTGTCGTGGAATATATTTTCTGCGTATTTGATTAGAGCATGAGGCTTGATCCATTAATCGTGGTGCTTGGCAGAAAGTGCGCTGGGTGTCCGGACAATCTGAGCTAGCACAGGAAAGGCGGTAGAAAGCATAAAGCCTCTGGTTTACTTGTTGAACCCTGGAGGTGAGCAGCTTCCTTGCACAAAGTGTCAACCCCTTAGGGATGGCTTATGGCACTTCCCCGCCATTTAGACTATGTCCGCACCGCTTACCCGCCAGTTCTATAAATGGATTTTGGAGCTGATTGATCGTCTTGAAATGTCAAGTGTTGTCATATACTGTGGAAATAGCGCGGAGGTGGCCTATCAGACAGTAATTTCATTCCGACGATGCTTGGAGCTAAAAGCAGATGGCAGCGAAAGTGGCTGCCAAGCATTTCAGGGAGTTAAGGGGCAGCACAGCACTTGCCACACAAATAATTGTCAGTATTTTCTGTTGGACGCTGCATTCTCCGTGCTGACAGCTTTTAAATGTGGATGCTTAGTAGGTAATAGATGTGAAGCTGACGTATACTTGAAGGAGGCGAAACCGGGCCGCATCAGGTAGTAAGTAATCGCTGGGCCACTTCCATGCCTCGTGCTCTCCGTAGTTGGCACAATTTTTATCAGACGTATACCCGCGTTAGTGGATCGCCTGCATGCTTGGAAGTAAAATCCATTCTCTGAAAAAGGGTTGCCGTAGCTTGTGGGACGGTTCTTTGGTCGTGGTGAATGCTTGAAGCAGTTCTCGCGCACTGTCAAGGCGGATTTACATGGATCAGGAGGTGCGCGCACTCTGTCGATGAGCTGCAGAAGATGTGGTGACATGCGCCTTGAAATTCTCAAGGCCCTCCCTTACCGCTGTAAGATTGTATGCGTGTGTGTGTTAAAAATGATAATGACAGCACGCATGTGAAATCAAGGCATAAATTTTTTCCTGGGTGATATTGGACCCTGCCCGTGAGCAACTGCGTTCCTGCCGTGGCAGGTGAAGCAAGCTCCTCAGTTGTACAACTCCAGTGGTTCCCCCTACGGCAGTGCCAAATATAAGACAGTGCGACTGACTATTTGGCCAGGAAAAAGAAAACTTTCAAGGCCGTCAAGGCCCTTTGGGCTCTACGATGACGTGAAGGGCAGGTGCAGCTTTTAGGATCTCTGGTAAATCTTCTTCAAGCACTGCAGACGTCCCTGAACGGTTCGCTGTTTTACCTTTGGGACGTGCGGTCAACGCATGTGCTCCTGAAGAATCAGATTCAGAAGTGTACTGGCTGTACAGGCCCTCTTTGGAAAAGGCAGTACGGGGTGTGCACGACTTGCGTTGCTGCTATTACTGCACAGCTCAGCGCTCCCCACAGTGCGCGCGAAAGGGCTGTAGGATTTGTGATTCCGGAGAACAAAGGGTTCGGCATTTAACACTAGGGAAGCGCTGTTAAAGCTAGGGCGATTACCGTTGCTGGATATCGCCATTCTGTAACTAGTGTATCATTTTGGCGCGTGAAGCGTGTTTCTGCTTTGTGAGTGCGAGGTGCACGTACATTGTGAAGGAGGCAGGTTGGTGTGCATTAGCAAGTAAGCTCTCACGCAATGCACCCCAGGAACTAATGTTGTTTGCACACGCACTGCACGTAATTTTTCGACTAAAGGGGACAATGGCAGATTGCAACGGGGAGTGCAGCCACCACCGCCGGTCCCAAGCGCGATAGCTTCTTGTACAGTCTTAGGTCGCTACAACTGTGTTGGAATGCACATAAACAGGCGCTGGTTGAGGCTATTTAGAACTGCAATGCATCAGGAGGTGCGTTTATATGCACGTAGTCCGTTCAGTTGTCCTTTCATATAAAATTAAACATGCGTAGGCGGTCCCCCACGCTTGCTGGAACGTCAAATTGCTTCTGCATTCAAATGGTGTAGCGCTAGTCTGCTTTGCAAGACCGGCATCCGTACTCATTCACGCCAGGCACTTATGGCCAAGCAGTCTTGTTTTGTGGACATTCGACAACTGGGAGTATTGTATTAGGAGGTATGTTCGAGCTGTATGCCTCTTGCACGGCGTTAAGCAGCTACGAATTCCGCGGTATTGTTAGTCGAGCGGAGAAAGCGAGTCACACTTCGGACGAGTATATAGCATAGTAACCACACAATTTACCACATTTTTTCCTTGTTGTTTGTTTCGGGACCGGCGGGTGCCGACCATTTATCGTGACGGCTAGAGAGCAAGGCGTGCAGAAGGCACTGAAAGCACGTCTTGTGTCAGCGAGTATGCTCCATTTCTCG
>NW_013568811.1:643-714 GCF_000499745.2 Eimeria mitis | reverse complement strand
GGCTAATTGATCTATACTACAGGCTGTGGACCCTACACTGGGTGTCAGATGCTGGTTCTGTGATGCAAAAG
>NW_013568811.1:0-316 GCF_000499745.2 Eimeria mitis | reverse complement strand
TCGCTCTAGAACGATTAGTGGGCTGATGTGCGGAGGCCGAGGTGTCTTCCCCACGCACAATGTACACGCAGGCTGCAAACGGAGAACTGAAAATGGAAAAATAAGTAAAAACCCACACCGCTAAAGAATGTACCGACTTGAGGCAAGCAAAAACCATCCTAAAAATGAACGCGTGCATGGAGAGCCGCCGCATACCGACAGCTGCCTGCAAGCGAAAACCGCTCGACACCCAGCGGCTACCTGAGACCTCCAGCATTCTGCAAACCCTTCGGCCAGTTCACAACTCTTTTACTCAGGCTATTCTTTGACTATCTGA
>NW_013568810.1:548-714 GCF_000499745.2 Eimeria mitis | reverse complement strand
TATGCAGTGTCGAAGCTAAACTGAAGGTAACCAGGATGGAGCGTTGGAACCCTTATCACCTTAGCTTTCCCAGCAACTGCTAAGCCGCACACACCTGTTGCTAGCCGTCGATGCGGCTGTGGGCAGGACTACAGGGTTATTTAACTACTTCAAGGCTGCATTTCAC
>NW_013568810.1:249-512 GCF_000499745.2 Eimeria mitis | reverse complement strand
TCCAGAGCAGCCGCCCGCTGCCAGCAGACGGGACACGCGCTGAATGCTTGCTCGATCAGGTTACGCGCCCCCTAAATGCATGCCGCCACGTATGGCGTAGCTAGCGATCCCGCCAGGGCATATAGAAGGTAGACGTAAGACAGTGTGGGCGCAATAGTGACGAAATGCATGAAACGTATATTGGGATGCGCGCTGCACTCCAGCATACCCTGAACAACTAAGTCTGTCAAGAAACTATGGCCCATGAGCTTGCTATGATTGAC
>NW_013568810.1:0-164 GCF_000499745.2 Eimeria mitis | reverse complement strand
TAGTTCGCAAATTATCATCCTGCGAGGATATCTGACAAGGCGCCCACGGAGACTGCATCTGGCGACGTGGTTATGCCGCACGCAAAATACGACTGTTATGCCGTTACCATGATACACTTCCACCTTTGCTGGCGCATGTTGCTGCATGTCTGCCTTTCGTGATG
>NW_013568809.1:347-715 GCF_000499745.2 Eimeria mitis | reverse complement strand
TATATATATATATATATATATATATATATACATATATACATATATATATATATATATATATATAAACTAGTGTTTAGCGTGTACATATTCCCTTTTTAGAGTTTAGTGTTCCTATATATACAAATTAGGGTTTAGGGTTTAGGGTTTAGGGTTTGTGGTGTATATACTTTAAGGTTTTGTCTCTGTCCCTTTTTTCTTTCCTTTATTTCTTTTGTTTCTTCTTTTTTTTTTCTTTCTGCTGGCGTCAATCTTTGTAGTGCTTTTTCTTCTTCTTCTTTTTTCTCTTGTCTCCGCCGTATCGCCTCCTGCATATATATATTTTATTTATTTTTATTTATTTTTATTTGTTTGTTTGTTTTTTGTTTGTT
>NW_013568809.1:0-306 GCF_000499745.2 Eimeria mitis | reverse complement strand
TTTTTTTTTTTTTTTTTTTTTTCTTCAATACACGAAACCATTTCTTATTTGTTATTTAAATAAACTGCATATAAATAAAAATAAAAAAAAAAGGGTTTAGGGTTTAGGGTTTAGGGTTTAGGGTTTAGAGTGTAAACCCTCACCTCTTCCTGCTCCTTTCTTCTCTTTTTCGTTTCTTCTTTCTCGTAAGCTAAACGCATGCGCCGAGTAGCCTCAATACACTGCAACAAATATATAAATAAATATATAAATAAATAAATAAAAAATAAATAAATAAATATATATATATATATATATATATATATA
>NW_013568808.1:11892-12318 GCF_000499745.2 Eimeria mitis | reverse complement strand
CAGGGGGGATCAGGTCGTTTTCTGTCATATCTGCTAATGCAGTTGTTCGTGCAGTAAGTCCTTTGAAATAGTCCTCACTGCAACAAACAAAAAGCAACACACAGCATCAAACAGCGCATCCCAACTCTTGCTAACTACTTATATCTAAATCGTTTCTTTATCTTTCTCATCTAGGTTGTCCTACTAAGTTGAAAACTTACTCAAAGGGCGCTTTGTCCTTCGTCGCTGCAGGGCGTAGCTGGCAGAAAAGCACAGCTTTACTGGTCTGAGTTTCCCTCTGATGTTCTTCGCTGTCATTCGGTTGTTCTTCCTCGTCTGGCACACCCTTTACTTCGCTGCACTTTCCAATGACGCATCCGATTGTAGTGCTAGTGGAACCGAGAAGATGTGCCAGGCTGGCGCCCGCGCCATTTGCCCATATCTGCC
>NW_013568808.1:11534-11792 GCF_000499745.2 Eimeria mitis | reverse complement strand
TGGCGCCCGCGCCATTTGCCCATATCTGTTTCCACTCTTCGTCAGTCTTAGGGTATGCTTTGTCTCTAGAAGAATATGGACAGTCAATATACAGCACATCGCAGATATAATAGTGCAGGCTAGTTGGACAGGCAGCTGTCTCGGTGAATGCTGAGCTAAGCTTAGGTGTGAGATCGTCGTCATTTTGCTAAGCAAAAACAAATGTGCGGGAGTTGTCTGCAGCGAAGAGTGGCACGGAATGTTCCTACTTGAAGGCCC
>NW_013568808.1:11277-11434 GCF_000499745.2 Eimeria mitis | reverse complement strand
ACAGTCAATATACAGCACATCGCAGATATAATAGTGCAGGCTAGTTGGACAGGCAGCTGTCTCGGTGAATACTGAGCTAAGCTTAGGTGTGAGATCGTCGTCATTTTGCTAAGCAAAAACAAATGTGCGGGAGTTGTCTGCGGCGAAGAGTGACACG
>NW_013568808.1:10969-11177 GCF_000499745.2 Eimeria mitis | reverse complement strand
TTCGTCAGTCTTAGGGTATGCTTTGTCTCTAGAGGAATATGGACAGTCAATATACAGCACATCGCAGATAAAATAGTGTAGGCTAGTTGGACAGGCAGCTGTCTCGATGAGTGCGGAGCTAAGCTTAGGTGTGTATTGGGTGACATCCTCGTCATTTTGCTAAGCAAAAACAAATGTGCGGGAGTTGTCTGCAGCGAAGAGTGACACA
>NW_013568808.1:10416-10869 GCF_000499745.2 Eimeria mitis | reverse complement strand
CCAGCCCCGCGTCGAGGGCTGCCTGCAGCAACTGACGGTAGTCTGGATTGGCATGGTAGTCGAAGATGTGGTGAAACATCTCCTGTACACCAAATACATGCAACCAACAATGGGCGAGTTTGCGTTTGTTCAATCTGCTTCAGAGAATCAGCTAAATTGTTGCCACGTTTCCGGTGGGCTCTGCAGTGGAGTTTAGCGGTTCTGCTAATGCGATCACCACAGGGCCACCCGTAGAGACAGCAAAAAAGATCGATTCCAGAATTTGCTGGACCCACCAGGCCGCCGGCTTTGACTGTCACTTCATTGCATGGCCCTTCAATGAAGGCCGGTGCGCCTTGGTCTGCACGCTTCAAGGTAGTGACGAGGCTTTCGTCCTTCACTACATTCCCGATGTGAACTGGGAGTTTTCCGTTACGGACCAAGTTGGCAGCCAAGTATGCTTCTGCAACAAAA
>NW_013568808.1:10209-10316 GCF_000499745.2 Eimeria mitis | reverse complement strand
CAGAGAATCAGCTAAATTGTTGCCACGTTTCCGGTGGGCTCTGCAGTGGAGTTTAGCGGTTCTGCTAATGTGATCACCACAGGGCCACCCGTACAGACAACAGAAAG
>NW_013568808.1:9316-10109 GCF_000499745.2 Eimeria mitis | reverse complement strand
GTTCCTACTTGAAGGCCTCCAGCCCCGCGTCGAGGGCTGCCTGCAGCAACTGACGGTAGTCTGGATTGGCGTGGTAGTCGAAGATGTGGTGAAACATCTCCTGTACACCAAATACATGCAACCAGCAATGGGCGAGTTTGCGTTTGTTCATTCTGCTTCAGAGAATCAGCTAAATTGTTGCCACGTTTCCGGTGGGCTCTGCAGTGGAGTTTAGCTGTTCTGCTAATGCGATCACCACAGGGCCACCCGTACAGACAGCAAAAAAGATCGATTGCAGAAGTTGCTGGACCCACCAGGCCGCCGGCTTTGACTGTCACTTCATTGCATGGCCCTTCAATGAAGGCCGGTGCGCCTTGGTCTGCACGCTTCAAGGTAGTGACGAGGCTTTCGTCCTTCACTACATTCCCGATGTGAACTGGGAGTTTTCCGTTACGGACCAAGTTGGCGGCCAAGTACGCCTCTGCAACAAACAGGTAAGAACATGGGATTACGGAGAGACGATCAACGTGCAATCTAGCTACTTGCAGGTTGGAGGCAGTTTGGCCTGGCAGCGACCAGGATAGGAAGACGATCAGGAAAAGAAGAGTGGGGAGGGGTAGTATGTTCACCTTCACTGACATCCTCAGTTATAACTTCATATAAATATGGATCTTCTGCTGATGTTGTATGGAGCCCCCAGAGTGCGACGAAGCAAACTGTTGCTACCGCCTTGTAGATGGAAGACATTCTGACAAATAGAGAGAAAGGGGAGCGAGACGTGAATTCGTTTTTACTTTTTTATTGAAGGGAGGAT
>NW_013568808.1:7926-9216 GCF_000499745.2 Eimeria mitis | reverse complement strand
TGATGTTGTATGGAGCCCCCAGAGTGCGACGAAGCAAACTGTTGCTACCGCCTTGTAGATGGAAGACATTGTGACCAAAAGAGAGAAAGGGGAGCCAGACGTGAATTCGTTTTTACTTTTTTATTGAAAGGAGGAGATGTGTAGGAAAGAAGGCAAGGAAGGCTGAGTTCACCGCCTGGTCCTTGAGCCGCACGAACAACACGAACACCGGCTCCACTGGTCCTTCAACAAGAGCCGACAGCACGTGGAGCTCCTCCTCAATTACCGGGAGATCAAAAGAAAGAGAAGTTGCAAATAAGAGTTAAAGTTAGTGACATGAAGGTAAAGTGAAGATCCATCAGAAAGCATTCCGGGGTTAAAGTGTTGCGTACGTCTGCTCTGATGGCTCCTCCCGGGGGAAACCGTTGGGACCGAAACTGAGACCGAGTGTCCAGCGCGAAGCATCCACCCCCGAAATATACAAACCGCTTACACAACGGAGAATATTAGATACATTTATAAGGAAATTACTTCAACTGATGCATTTTGTCGACTAAGAAAGGGAACCCGTACATGTTGCTCGCCCGGAACCTGAAGGTGGTTGCACGCCCCATTACATGAATGTACAGGGCTTAATAAAGTGCATGCATTAACAATATGCTTTGAGCATATATATCCAAAGTGAAGATGAGCAGTAAGGGAAATACTTCCAGTGTAAACTTGTGTGGGACATTTTTGCATGCTCAACATCGATTTGTGATCCCTGTTGTTTGTAGATCTTTCAGAAAGCGTTACAACAAGCCACCAACACCTCTTGAGCATCTTGGGCTTCATACAGCATATGTCCCCCGATTTGTTGATATCCTCCCTTATTGTCTTGCATCTGTCCCTCATGTTTTTCTATATCGTAGGCTTGTTTATGCGTGTAATAGGCACGCAGGTAGGCACAGCCAGCGGCAGACGGGCAGAGCGGTGCTAAAATACTGACTACATATAAGCGTTTAGTATTGCAAGAGGGAGAAATAAAGCAACAAATGCAACTTTTTGTGAGAAGGGGAACCGGCATCTGGATCACGTCAAGAATGGCAGGCGACGCGTGGGGTGCTAAAGTGAAATTTCAGTTTTGCACAGTATAAGAAAATATGTCGCACGTGGTCCCGCTATATTGTTTTCTCCGTATATTTCATAGCCTCTGACGTGCTGCAAATAATTATCTGAAGACAGTTAATAAGTGGAGCACGTCAGAGGCTATGAAACATACGGAGAAAACAATATAGCGATTCAAATGAACAGTTCAAATAATTATCTGAA
>NW_013568808.1:7699-7826 GCF_000499745.2 Eimeria mitis | reverse complement strand
CCGAGTGTCCAGCGCGAAGCATCCACCCCCGAAATATACAAACCGCTTACACAACGGAGAATATTAGATATATTTATAAGGAAATTACTTCAACTGATGCATTTTGTCGACTAAGAAAGGGAACCCT
>NW_013568808.1:6686-7599 GCF_000499745.2 Eimeria mitis | reverse complement strand
AATTATCTGAAGACAGTTAATAAGTGGAACACGTCAGGGGCTATGAAACATACGGAGAAAACAATATAGCGGTTCAAATGAACAGTTCAAGTAACTATCTGAAGACAGTTAATAAGTGAACTGTTCATCTGAACCACGAGCAAACAGTTTTCCTGACTAGAGGATAGCTATGTTTCGGAATATAGTTAGCGTTCACGGCAAAACGAAAGGCTGACATAAGCACTGCGAGTTGAAAAAAACACCAAGACCACCGTATGAGGCGGAGTAAACGCAGGGTGTAAAATCTAGAGTCTGACGTCCCCCCATATCTTTGCTGCGTTTTGCCTCTGTGCTGCTTCGGGTCTGTTGTTTGAAACAGCAGTTGAAGTTCGGCTGTTCATGCAGCAAGGGGAGCTTCACAGACAGAGGCCAATAAAGGCGAGCTTAGTTTTCAAAGTGCTGCGTACAAATGCTGAAGAGGAAACGGGGCAACTTCCTGAGCAGCTAAGTGCAAGTTGAACCCTAGGCAGAGACAGCTGTCAGCGTAGCAACCAAACCGGCAATTAGAATCGTAGAGGCCGTTGCTACAGGGCCATTTCCAACCGAATTCTTCAGGTCGTCTTTTGTCATATCTTTTAATTGAGTGGTTCGTTCTATAAGTCCGTTGAAATACTCCTCACTGAAAAAATAGGAAACACACAGGAGCACGCATCATCAGGTGGGTTATCCCCAGCTTTTGTATCTAATTTGCCTACATCCCTCCTAAAGTCCCATCTTTGAAGGCCTCTGAAGAAGCCCAAAACTTACTCAAAGGGGGCCGAGTCCTTCACCGCCGCAGGTTTGAGATCGCAGAAAAGTACAGCATGATTTGTGGGGGTTTCTGTCGGTCCTCCTGAACCTTGGCCACCATCCTTAAGTAATCCCGCGCCTCCTG
>NW_013568808.1:4143-6622 GCF_000499745.2 Eimeria mitis | reverse complement strand
GATATGCCAGGTTGGCTCCTGCATCATCTTTCCAGATATTTTTCCACTCTTCTTCGGTCTTGGGGTATGTTTTGCTTCTGAAAAAATGTCAGCAAAGCACAGCACAGGTGCATAGTGAGAAATGGGTTGCAGAGAAGGCGACGCAGCTGCTTACCTGTACGTTTGAGTTCAATGGCGTAGCATTTTGCTACAAAAGGAATAGATATGATATTTGTCTGTAGTGATAGTGAATGCGGCATTGACTCACTTGAAGACTTTCAGTCCCGCTTCAAGAGCTTCCTGCAGTAATTGACGGTAGTCGAAACTGGACTCCGAGTTGGGGTCGTGCTCGAAAGAGTAGTGGAAGCGAGCCTTCTATACGCCCAAAAGAAACGTAAAATAGCAGGGCAGCTTCTTGTCTCAACCAGCTAAATGGCTGCGCAGTTTGTGTCGGGCTCCACAGTGGGGTTTAGAGCTGCTGTTGCCGCAGCACGAGTAACGGGAGCAACTGTGCAGATTCACTGGTCAGGTAGTTGTTTTGCTCACCAGTTTGGGGGTTATCAATGCAGTGCAGTTCTCCGCAGTAGGCGGTACTTCGGGTGTTACTTCTGCCGCCAAGTCAGTGACTAGGCTTTCGTCCTTCGTGACTTCACTGATGTGAACCGGGAGCTTTCCATTACGGGCCAAGTTGGCGGCTAAGTAGGCGTCTGCGGCGGAGAAACAGGAACAAAGCGACAAAAGCGAATACAGCAATGAGGCGACGATGGGTCCGCCGCGGCAGAGTACTTGGTAGCTTGACGTCAAACACGGAGAAAAGCATGACGGGTGAAATGAATCGGAAAACATGCTCACCTTCATCTACCTCCACTACTTTAAATTTATACGTCGTAGACTCCCCCCCTCCCCTGCCACTGCCCTGCTGTGCCTCTGATTGGAGCACACCGAGTGCGACGAGGCACACTGCTGTTGCCGTCTTGTAGAAAGAAGCCATGGTTGTGAAAGAAGAGAGAGAATTTCAATATCTGTTTTCTTTCAAAAAGGAACAGAAATAAATATGCACAAATTAAGGAGTTCAGGAAAGGCGGCAGAGAGGTCGGAATTCCTCGGCTGGTCCTCAAGTCTCGTGCACTGCGGATGGAGCAGTACGGAACAAAAGTGCAGAAAATGCGAGCAAAACTTGAAACTAAATATAATTAATATTAAAATAAGGTGATACAAGAAAGGTTTCTGTGTAGAGTTGTTGTGCGCCTTGTTTTTATCGCCGTTTATGAGGGCTCGTGTCGTCCCCGACCGAAACCGCGTGCTGTGCACAGGCACTGCAATGGAGCTGAAGTGGAAACAGCAGAGACCTTGTTAGATCAAAGATTAAAAATACAATACTATTAGAGATAAGTGGAAGTACTGTAGGTAGAAAATTAAGATAACAAAGTCAAGAATGCTCGGCGGTCCCCAGGTTAGGGCTGGCTGTGAGTGATGCAGCGGCTGGGGGACTCTGACTGACTGCAGAGTCACGAGGGAGAACTGTTATTCCTGGATTTCCTTTTCAATATTACTCGACTGGGATACATTCTAAAGGCAATTATTTGAGTGTTCGAGCCCGTGTAATATACATAGGCTGTTTGTAGAACATAGAGTCTGAACCCAGTAGGGTTGCCATAGGGTACGATACATACGTAGTAACAGCCCGTTGTTCATTACATTTCGGGGCTGTTCCTGGAATTTTAACCCTAGTTCTCTTGCATTTGATTTTGTCTCCGCTCATAAAGACGTTATTGAGCGGATTTGCTGTGATCACTGCACGCTGAGACATAGGTGCTCCCATATATGTTTCGTAGATACGAAACATATTATCGGTATCATATATGGGCCTCTGGAATGGATTTAGATAACTGGGAGGAGGTCTGAGAAGAAATGCTTACAATTGTATGTGCTCTACTGAAAGAGGTGAGGATCAGACTAGTAAGCATACGGTGGAAGGACACCCCGGTACGGTATGTTGCCGAATTTTCGTTGGAATTGAAGTGAATACTCTTAACGAGTCTTCTGGTGTTAGACGTTCATCCTATTTACCTGATTACGTTATATTCGCCCTGATAGCCAACGGTAAAAGAACCTCTGAGTCCTGGCAAAAGGCTGGTAAAGCATTGAAGAAAGTCATACGAACTAGAGAGTGAACACTACACGACGCAAGATAATGCAGAATAATTGTACAACAAATGTTACAGCGAAGGGGAACACACAGCGATGAGAAGCAAGAAGACGGAAAAAGGCCGACTCCCAAAGCACGACGTGACCCGCGAGGTAGCGGTTATTTCGAATGTAAGAGCACGAAACATACTGCGCGACAGTGTCGGTTGCGTAACGAGACCTAGCAGAGAACTGCAGAAATATGTAAGAAGTGTGGAGGCATGGCTCACTACGCTACAGAACGTCCAACATATGCCCGAAGAAACATAGAGACAAAGGGAAAGCCTAGTAGACAGCCAGCACGTTCTGGCAG
>NW_013568808.1:3875-4124 GCF_000499745.2 Eimeria mitis | reverse complement strand
GAGCGTTTAAACGGGAGAGCCTAGGCGTTAGGGGAGACGAAAGCACTAGACAGTTGAATCGTGGTAAAGGAGTGATGCGCGCAGTCCACAGATGAGTTACTGCCATTCCAGTCTCCCCCGAGTAGGGAAGGGAGTTGATTTGTGTGAGGAATATACCTAAGGCAGGGCCTGAGGAGCCAGAGGTATACCAGCCGCCGTTAGCGGAGCAGAGTGAGACGAAGTCCGCAGGGGAACAAGGAGAAGCGACAA
>NW_013568808.1:2778-3657 GCF_000499745.2 Eimeria mitis | reverse complement strand
GAACTCGTGCCCGGATCACGTCAAGAATTACAAACGACGCGCGGGATTCCGAGGTAAGTTTCAGTTTTGCTCCGCATACGAGAATATCCTGCATGCGTTCCCGCTATCTTGCTTTCTCCGTATGCTGCATAGCCTCCGACGTACTCCAGGTGCTAGCTGTGTTCAGATATTGACTGAATTGTTCGTTTGGACCTCCATCATAACTCACTGCTACGCGATATGAGAGGCCAATTACCTGCAAACAGTTTGCCTGCCTAAAGGAGATGTATGTTTCTGACGAGAATTAGTGTTCACGGAGAAATCAAAGGCTGATATAAGCAATGCAATTTGGAAAAAAACCCGCGACCACCGTATGGGGTGGATTAGACGCAGGGTGCAAAGTCTAGACTCCGACATCCCCCCATATCTTTGCTGCTTTTTGCCTCTTTGCTGCTTCGGGTCTGTTGTTTGAACACAGCAGCTAAAGGTTGGCTGTTCATGCAGAAAGGGGTGATTCCCAACTAGAGGCCAACAAACGCTGCTTTATTTGCAAGGCGCTGTGTACACTAGCTGAAGACGAAGAGCGACAACTTGCTGATTAGCTAAAGGCAAGTTGAACCCTAGGCAGAGACGGCTGTCAGCATAGCAACCAAACCGGCAATTAGAATCGTAGAGGCCGTTGCTACAGGGCCATTTCCAACCGAATTCTTCAGGTCGTCTTTTGTCATATCTTTTAATTGAGTGGTTCGTTCTATAAGTCCGTTGAAATACTCCTCACTGAAAAGAAAGGAAACAAACATAGGAACGCATAATCAGAGAGAGCATCTCCAGTCCTAAGCCCTAAACCCTACACCCTCCGAAATTATCCTCATTGAAGACATCTGCCGAAGCCCAAAACTT
>NW_013568808.1:1524-2747 GCF_000499745.2 Eimeria mitis | reverse complement strand
TGCAGGCTTGAGTTGACAGAAAAGTACAGCATCCTTTGTTAAAGTTTCTGTCGGTGTTTCTTCACCTCCGTCTTCATCTTCAAGTAAATTCGGGCTAGCTGAAGGTTCTACTTTAGTACACCTTCCAATGACACACCCGATTGTAGTGCTGTTAGACCCAAGGAGATATGCCAGACTGGCTGCTGCATCATTCTTCCAGATATTTTTCCAGTCGTCTTTCGTCTTGGGGTACGTTTTGCTTTTGAAAACAAAATGTCAGCAAAGCACAGCAAAGGTGGAATAATGAGAAGTTGGTTTGCAAAGAAGGCGGCGTCGCTGCTTACCTATACGTTTGTCATCAACGGCACCGTTCCTTGCTATTCAAGACACAGATGTGAGACTTGTCTCTAGTGATGGTGAATATGGCGCTTGCTTACTTGAAGACTGTCAATCCTGCGTCAAGGGCCTTCTGCAGTAATTGACGGTAGTCTGGACTGGTCTCCGACTTGGGTTCGTAGTCGAAAGAGTAATGGAAGTTCTCCTTCTATACGCCCAAACGGTACGGAAAAGGACAAAACAGCTTGCTTAGACTCCTGTCTGGGCCAGTTGAATTGCTGTACAGTTTGTGTCGGGCTCTACAGTGGGATTTAGAGCTTCTGTTGCCACAGCACAAGTACCGGTAGCAAAAGCTCAAATTCACTGGTCAAGTAGGTGTTTTGCTCACCGGTTGGGCGGCTATCAATGTAGTACAGTTCTCCGCGGCGGGATCTGGTCCGGCTGTTACTTTTCCCGTCAACTCAGTGACAAGGCTTTCGTCCTTTGTGACCTCACTGATGTGAACTGGGAGCTTTCCATTACGGGCCAAGTTGGCGGACAAGTAGGCGTCTGCGGCGGAGAAACAGGAACAAAGACACACGAGGGAATAAAGCAATGAGGCGGCCAAGGGTCCGCCGCGGCAGAGTACTCGATAGCTTGGCTTCAAACACGAAGGAGAAAAGCATGACCGGTGAAATGGAGCGGAAAACATGCTCACCTTCATCTACCTTCACTACTGTAAACTTATATGTTGGAGTATTCCCCTGTGCCTGGGATTGGAGCACACCGAGTGCGACGAGGCACACTGCTGTTGCCGTCTTGTAGAAAGAAGCCATGGTTGTGAAAGAAGAGAGAGAATTTCAATATCTGTTTTCTTTCAAAAAGAAACGGAAAGAAATATGCACAAAATAAGGAGTTCAGGAATGTAG
>NW_013568808.1:627-1346 GCF_000499745.2 Eimeria mitis | reverse complement strand
GCTCGTGCCGTCCCCGTCGGAAACCGTTTGGTGTGCACAGGCACTGCAGTGGAGCTGAAGTGGAAACTGCTGAGACCTTGTTAGATAAAATATAACAAACAGAATACTAATAGAGACAAATGGCAATACTGTATGTAGAAATTTAAGATAAAAATGTCAAGAATGCTCGGCGGTCCACCAGGCTAGGGCTGCCTGTGAGTGATGCAGCGGCTGGGGGACTCTGACTGACTGCAGAGTCACGAGGGAGAACTGTTATTGCTGGATTTCCTTTTCAATATTACTCAACTGGGATACTTTTTAAAGGCAATTATTTGAGTGTTTGAGCCTGTGTAATATAGATAGGCTGTCTTTAGAACGTAGAGTCTGAACCCAGTAGGGGTGCCATAGGGTACGGTGCATAGGTAGTAACCGCCCGTTGTTCATTACATTTGGGGGCTGTTTCTGGGATTTTATAACCCTAGTTCTCTTGCATTTGATTTTGTCTCCCCTCATAAAGACGTTATTGAGCGGGCTTGCTGTAATTACTGCACGCTGAGGCATAGGTGCTCCCATATATCTACGAAAGATATTATTGGTAACATCCATGAGCCTCTGCAGTAGATTCAGATAACTGGGAGGAGGTCTCAGAAGAAATGCTTACAATTGTATGTGCTCTACTGAAAGTGTTGAGGATCCGACTAGTAAGCATACGGTGGAAGGACACCCCGGTACGGTATGTC
>NW_013568808.1:0-287 GCF_000499745.2 Eimeria mitis | reverse complement strand
TTGCGTAACGAGGCCTAGAGGAGAACTGCAGAAATATGTAAGAAGTGTGGAGGCATGGTTCACTACGCTACAGAACGTCCAACATATGCCCGAAGAAACATAGAGACAAGGGAAAAGCCTAGTAGACAGCCAACACGTTCTGGCAGCGATGGAACTGAGCGTTTAAACGGGAGAGCCTAGGCGTTAGGGGAGACGAAAGCACTAGGCAGTTGAATCGTGGTAAAGGGGTGATGCGCGCAGTCCACAGATGAGTTACTGCCATTCCAATCTCCCCCGAGTAGGGAAGG
>NW_013568807.1:729-806 GCF_000499745.2 Eimeria mitis | reverse complement strand
AGCTTAAACGCCTTAGTGATCTTAGTAATGGGCATGGATAAAGCTAGAAAACGGAATCAGTCCTAACAATAACAATA
>NW_013568807.1:318-518 GCF_000499745.2 Eimeria mitis | reverse complement strand
CAGCCACTCACCGCAGTACATCTCGTTGGTTCGCCTAACCGTTTAAGTTGCGCAGTACCGCTGCCTACAAAATATCGAGTTCTGGTCCACAGATACACATGATGACGCCTTTTTAAGCACGTGGCATGAAGCACGTGACGCACAAACTTCGCGTTTTTCACCAATTCGGAGACACTGTTAAAGTACGATAATGCGGAACG
>NW_013568807.1:0-218 GCF_000499745.2 Eimeria mitis | reverse complement strand
AGTTTCTGTACCATGAATAACCCCCACTGACCTTTAACATCAGGAACCAAATATTTTCATTGCTGCCATCAACGGCCCGCAGGATCGTGAGGAGACGAACCTTTGTACATCTACTCAAGCTGCATGGATAAACACCTGGATATTGTTTCTGCTGATGCGCTGCAGCCACTCACCGCAGTACATCTCGTTGGTTCGCCTAACCGTTTAAGTTGCGCAGT
>NW_013568806.1:544-716 GCF_000499745.2 Eimeria mitis | reverse complement strand
GCAGCAGCAGCAGCAGCAGCAGCAGCAGCAGCAGAAGCAGCAGCAGCAGCAGCAGCAGCAGCAGCGGCAGCAGTAGGAGGAGGAAGAGGAGTTGATAGCGCCCTTCAATAGAGAAAGCCCCTCGTGTCTCACACCTAGCTAGCTAACCAGCCGCTGCTGCTGCTGCTGCTAC
>NW_013568806.1:0-401 GCF_000499745.2 Eimeria mitis | reverse complement strand
AAGCCAAACGAAAGGCGCGGCGCCACAGACGAGGACTGCAGCAGCAGCAGCAGCAGCAGCAGCAGCAGCATCAGCAACAGCAGCAGCAGCAAGAACAACACCAACTGGAACAGCACGAACAACAGCAGCAACAACAGCAGCATCACCAGCAGCAACAGCAGCACTAAGAACAGCAGCAGCACCATCATCATCATCATCACCATCACCATCACCATCACCAGCAGCAGCAGCAGCAGCAGCAGCAGCAGCAGCGTTTTACTTTTTAATTTGTTGTTTAGCTTTGCTGCTGCTGGCTTCTCTCGATACAGGAAGACAGCCGGCAGCCACCATACCCAAAAAGTGAGGCAGCAAAAACACAAAACTGCTGCTCTGTACATACACCCCAAATAAAAAAAAAAAAA
>NW_013568805.1:0-238 GCF_000499745.2 Eimeria mitis | reverse complement strand
CAGCACCACCACCACCACCACAACCACCACAACCACCACCACCACCACCACCAGCACCAACAGCAGCACCAGCAGCAACAGCAGCAACAGCAGCAGCAACAGCAGCAACAACATCTCTCAACCTACATTAAGTAACGTTTCCCATGTTTGTCTATCAAAGGGGTTTTCTCTAAGCTGACTTTCTAAAGCCAAAGAAGCAGGGGTGGTGCTGGGGGTGGTGGGGTTGTAAACCCCCCCC
>NW_013568804.1:353-716 GCF_000499745.2 Eimeria mitis | reverse complement strand
TTTAATAAGGATTGGGGCGTTCATCCCTTTATACTACAGGTAAAATAACTTTATATTTATTTATTTATTTATTTATTTTGTTTGTTTGTTTGTTTGTTTGTTTGTTTTTTTGTTTGTTTGTTTGTTTTGTTTATTTATTTTGTTTATTTAGTTGGGTTAGTTTGTTTGTTATTTTATCTATATGCATAAATAAATAAGATTGGGGAGTTCACCCCTTTATACTACAGGTAAAACAACTTTATATTTATTTATTTATTTATTTATTTATTTTGTTTGTTTTGTTTGTTTGTATATTTATTTAGTTGGTTGGTTTAGTTTGTTTGTTTTTTTTTTGTTTTAAATGCATAAATAGTAAGAGTGTAG
>NW_013568804.1:0-309 GCF_000499745.2 Eimeria mitis | reverse complement strand
ATATATATATATATATATATATATATATATATATATATATACATATATATATATATATATATATATTTATTTATTTATTTATTTTGTTTATTTATTTATTTATTTTGTTTATTTTGTTTATTTTGTTTATTTTGTTTGTTTATTTATTTATTTAGTTGGTTTAGTTTGTTTGTTATTTTATCTATATGCATAAATAAATAAGATTGGGGCGTTCACCCCTTTATACTACAGCTAATATTACTATTTATTTATTTATTTATTTATTTATTTATTTATTTATTTATTTATTTATTTATTTATTTATTTATT
>NW_013568802.1:502-717 GCF_000499745.2 Eimeria mitis | reverse complement strand
CCCCAACTGTCTGCTGCTGCTGCTGCTGATGCTGTTGTTGTTGCTGCTGCTGCTGCTGCAGGTGCTGCTGCAGCAGCAGCAGCAGCAAGACAATAAGCAAACAGAAGAGGGGACGCGGGATGCCGGTCTCAGCGCGCAGGTGTTGCTGCTGCTGCTCAGAATGTTTCTGCTGAAGCTGCAGTTGCTGCTGCTGCTGTTGCTGCTGTCGCTGCTGC
>NW_013568802.1:0-186 GCF_000499745.2 Eimeria mitis | reverse complement strand
CTGCTGCAGTTGCTGCTGTTGCTGCTGCAGTTGCTGCTGCTGCTGCTGCTGCTGCTGCTGCTGCTGAGATATTGTGTGTCTGTCTACAGCAACACCATCGATAAACCCCCAGTACCTTTAACTTCACTTTTGTTACTAATTTATATAAAAAAATTATAATAAAACCCTAAACCCTAAACCCTAAAC
>NW_013568801.1:10644-11689 GCF_000499745.2 Eimeria mitis | reverse complement strand
TCAACTCGGGCGGAGTGTTGGGGCGTTTTGGTATGGGTTTCCAAGACGGCATATGAGATTACGAATGATTTCAGTGACATCGGGAGGCAGCATATATACTACACAAAACGTGGTAGGCACACGTAGCGAGTACATGTTGATTTGCCTCGAACTTGCGCCTGCAGTGATTGCCAGCCCGCCTGTTTTGTGTTTGCTGGAGCCGCAATTCATGAGTGCGTCACTGAGTTTCCCCCGATGTTTGCATTGGACGGCAAAGTGTTTATAGCGCTCCAACATCGTATGCAGAAATCAGCGGAAATTCTCTTCCTCTGCGGTTGGTATTTTGCTTCTGCTCCGTTCGCCTGTGCTGGCGAAATCACCTTTGTTCTTATGTAGGAGTGTAGTTTTTGGCGAAAGAGGAGTACTTGCTGTTGGGCAGCAAATTAACGGAGTTTCATGTGTGGGCATTGCGGGGTTATTCGGCTTGTCTGCCCTTCTGTTGCTCCGATGAGGCGAAACCTTTTCCGGCGTATGCGATCGCGTGGCGGTTTGCCCAGAAAGTACGAACCTAGTGGAAACAGACGATTCTAGTTGCGTTGGCGTGTGCATTAGCCACGTTTAGCTGCTCAACAAAGACACGGTTGAGTTGGTGGGAAATGCTGTTGGCGGATGTTTGCGTCGGAAACTATCCGAACAGCATATTAGAGCATGCAAGTACCAGCGCATAGCATCATGGCAGGGATGCAAAATGGGCCCGCGTACGTAGCCACGAAAAGAGTGTGGTTGTTTCATCCGTTGAGTACCAAGGGGATTGAAGATCCGTACAAGTTAAAATACTTAGGGCCTTGATAAAGCCTACTGTTGCGCAGCATTGTATCCCCGCTGGATATGCAACGTTGTAGCAACGCCATCATTCCACTTCTGCCATCACGGAGCGTACGAGCAAGCTACCGCATGCATTGGCAGCATTGGAACGATATGCAGTTTGATGTGATTGAGCAGAGGACCTCTAGTTTTCCCATTTGGCCAAACGTGCTCTTTACCGCTCTTACTGCACGCGCAGAAG
>NW_013568801.1:10264-10544 GCF_000499745.2 Eimeria mitis | reverse complement strand
AACAGACGATTCTAGTTGCGTTGGCGTGTGCATTAGCCACGTTTAGCTGCTCAACAAAGACACGGTTGAGCTGGTGGGAAATGCTGTTGGCGGATGTTTGCGTCGGAAACTATCCGAACAGCAGATTAGCGCATGCAAGTACCAGCGCATAGTATCATGGCAGGGATGCAAAATTGGCCCGCGTACGTAGCGACGAAAAGAGTGTGTTTGTTTTATCCGTTGAATACAATGGGGATTGAAGACTCGTACAACTTAGGGCCTTGCCAAAGCCTACTGTTGG
>NW_013568801.1:7230-10164 GCF_000499745.2 Eimeria mitis | reverse complement strand
ACGCCATCATTCCACTTCTGCCATCACGGAGCGTACGAGCAAGCTACCGCATGCATTGGCAGCATTGGAATGATCTGCAGTTTGATGTGATTGAGCAGAGGACCTTTAGTTTTCCCATTTTGCCAAACGTGCTCCTTACCGCTCTTACTGCACGCGCAGAAACTACCTGGGGGATGAATTCACTTGAAGTGCGTTATGAAGTGTGGGTGGCTTACAGACTGTTTTTGCTTTTGTCGATGCTATGGACTGCTCTGGTATGCTCCTGGCATCACCTGCTCCTGCATTCAAAAATCAGCAGAAACCATACGTTGAACTCTATGAGGCATACTGAAGAGAGAGGAAACCGTGCCTGTTCATCGGCGTGTCGGGGATAGCTAAACGATTTAGACGCCTAGGAACAGATACGATGAGCATCAGTGTATCAGCCCGTCATCTGGTATGGATTAGAGAAATTCGCCTACGACATTTGTAGAGTAGGGGCCGGCACGAAGGGGCTTAAACTTCCCCTACCAGTGTGTTCACGCTTGTGAATGTTGGTTGAAACTTGGATGCACAGACTACTTCCCTCGATCGTGCTCTCCTGGTGACAGCAACAACAGCATGGTTGTTTGCTGTAAATATCAACATGACTTGGGCTAGAACGTTTTGGGGATACAGGAGCAGCTTGTAGGAGTCGAATACGGTTCCCGCACTTCCTTAAGAGCATTTGACAGTATTCGGAGCTAGTGCGCTTTCTTCTTAGCGAAGATATCTTGAAATTCCGCAGCTGTCGGCTAAAGGCACGTGCACTGATGCTGGCAATGCGGAACGTAGTGATGCTTGTGAAGCTTTCGTGCTGGCAGTCAAGTCCAGACTGAGGCTAAGGTGTGCATGGGAATCTGCGGATGGCGACTGCTGGAACCTTCGCCCGGTTTTCCGGCTTGTCGCTTGGCGCTGAAAGGCTTCGGAACAACGCGCCCTATGCCTGAACAACACCTGGGGTTAACAAAGCATATGATTTGCATCGAAAGACTTTGTGTGGCTTTTAGGAAGTGCGCGTGCACGCACGTTGTCAAGAGTGATGTGAAGTGCCAGGCCATTCACCCATTACTTGTTAGAACAAGACAGGTGCATAAGCGTTGAGGCATCACTAGGCCTAAACTCTCTCAGGGGTGCTGCAGGGGGCTAAAAGTGCTGACGGATGTAGTTGTTGGTCGCCACTCAATCACGCGTCGATATATCGGCAAGTTAAACCAGGAACAGTCTTGCGTCAGTACAATGATGCGGCCGTTTACCAGGTGCATTGCACTGGGGGCGCTTTTACTTAAGCACAGTGTCCATCGTCGGAGAGCATTGATTGAACTCCGGCTAAGTATGCAGCTGTACGCGTAGCCTTAGTAGTCACTGAATATGCACATTAGTGTAGGGCTCACCGGGGCTGACCGGGGCAGGAAACACTCGCTAGGCTTCCGAATTTGCTGTACGGAGCTGAAATGTTCCTGAACGACGTCCTGTAGGGCCGCAACAACAAGAGTTGGGGAAGAATCTGGCATGCTTTGAGCCATTTCTTTGGCGTTTAGAAAGTGCGCGTGCACGCACGTTGGCGAGAGATATGTGAAGCGGTGAAGGATAGTCACTAGTCACCAGCTAGAACTTGATTGAAACATTCGCATTAAAGCATCAATCGCGCGAATTTGGTGCAGTGTTGCTGCATGGGGCTTATGGCGCTGAATGTTTGTGGCTTGTTGGACGTAAGTCAATCGCGCGTCCATATGTCAACGGCATGAACCAGATATACTCTTGACTCAGTACTGCGCCGTGACAGTAGACAAGCTGCATTTTACTGTGAGCTTTGTGTCGCTGGAGCCAGGGGGCAGGTGCAGCATCAGGGGAGCTCGGGGGAGCTCGTTTACAGTGGCCAGGCGAGGCCGGGCCGCGTTATGCGGCGCGTAGCTCGTGTGCGCATATCGGCATTCCGTGGTGACAGAAAGTTACACGAACCGTCGCAGCATAGTAGCGTTGAGATTGTGAAGCTCTCGTTCACTCATGTGCTGCTGGCTTCAGGTTGTGAGCAGGCCTCATGCGCAGAAAAGCGACATCTGCGACCGCCAGCTGTAAATCGTTGTGTGGATACGAGGGCATACAAACTTTCTCATCGAAACACGCATGTATGTAAAACATCGCAGACGGTGAGACGAACAGATTTGTATGTGCACGCGCATTTGCGCAGACATTTGGAGACAGGAACTAGGTATGCGAATCTGAATCACGCGAAGCAAGTCTAGATTGTACACGGAGCTAGAAGAACTTGCTACGTTTCAGGCTATTTGATAGCATGCCTGCATGCAGATGCGCAAGCGTGCAGATTCACGTAGTTGCAACGTAAGAATACGTGCGAATCGATTTTGCTGTAGGCATGTCCTCCCCTGTTATAATGCAGGCGAGGTTCTTCAAGGCTGCGATATGGGTTTGCGAGGGAGTCTGACAGTACAAATGGTCCCAGTGAAATTCTGATATTGTATATAAGTAGACCCAGAGCTGGTACGAGGCAGAAGCGTCGTCGCAGCGATTTGCATCAAACGCTTAATATTGTGGAGGCAGGCCCTGTCGTGGATGATGGTAGTTGTTCTGCGTATAGCACGATTGGAGAGTGGCGCGCTGCGGTTGACGGCGCGACCAACACGAATTACGTAAAAACCAATAGTGCTTGACGAAAAAGAACGCCAGACCCGCGGCTCACTGTCTTGATACTGAGTAGGCCCAAGCAAGGTGAACGCCCCAATAGTTTTTGTTCTAGCTCTGCACCTCTGGGCAAAGCGTTTTTAGCACTGCAGCACTGTAGGCAGAAGCAGTTCTGCCGTTCGGTCTGAACGCGCAAGCTGCCTCCCGGAAGGCTATAACGCTCTCGACGTTTGTTGGACTTTGAGCATTGATCGATTTGGCAAGGGGTCCCCG
>NW_013568801.1:0-7188 GCF_000499745.2 Eimeria mitis | reverse complement strand
TGCGCTGGCTTCACCTTCCCTGACTGAACTCAACTCCGTCGGCCGGCAAACGTATACGAAGTATCTGACGGGCATCTAGAAGATCTGTATACGTTACCATCGTGCGGTTATGCAATTTGTGCTGGCGGGTCTGCGGAGGTGGTGGGGCGAAACATTGTCTGGCTTTGCTAACGCGCGTTGGTTTGCACAGGAAGTATGCCCATAAAAATCAGAAAATTGTTCGGGGCGGCGCAAGGTTCGTTTGCGCCCCAGGCTATCTGATGGCAAGCCTGGATGTGTGTGTGCACGCGCGCAGATTTGTGGAGCAACAGTGAGGTATGCAGTTGAAGTTCATTTCCTTTTAACTGCGTTTGTCGCTGCCATCTGCTTGGCAGGTGCGTGCTGCAATCTGCGCTTGTAAGACAGCGTTTGATGTTTGCGTCACACATTTGGCTGGTTTCGAATGATTGTTGTTTTTCTGTCGATAATCGGAATAGCGAAGCGCGTGCCACAGCTGACGGCGCGACAGACGTAGACTGTATAAATGCTCATGGTGCTCAGCAGGAAGCGCGCGGGACCCGTAGCTTATTGTGTCGGTATTGGCTACCAGAAAAGAAAGTGGAACCAACAGTGCAGATGGATGCTTCTGCCTTGGCAAGGTTGGCCAAGCTGTTCTCTGCACGGCGTAGGTTCAATTCAGGAATATGTCGCTGAGTTTTGTTCGATTTCGAGAAATCGAGGCAGAGCGTCCAATGCGCTCAACTGCCGTAGGCAGAGGCAAAGAGGAAACACGTTCTCATGCTGGCGCCTTGAATGTTTGTCCTACGTCTTTAACGAGTTCGAGTCCACATGACCTTCCGAAAGTGAATGATACGACGAGGAGGCTCCATGCAGTCAGGAGAATCCTTGTGCAGCTGGTTCTAAGCGTGTACTTGTTTCTCTTGGCCTGGTCTTAGGATGGCCTTGTCTGCAAATAGGAGTGTACGCAGCATTAAGATGAGTGCTAGGTGACCTTCGCGTGTGCGTGAGTCGTGGGGTTCTGTGGTTTGTGTGCGCGTGTCTACGGCCACGGTGTGGCGACGCCTTATCTGACTGTGTGGTCTCTCGCTCTTTTGCCCAGACGGTATGTGCTTAGACAGAAACACATATTTTCGGTGACACCTCTGGGTTCGCGTACGTGTCAGGCTGTCTGATGGCAGGCATTGATGATTGTGTGCGTGAGTGCAGCTTTAAGGGACAGCAGTGGGAGGAGGCGATATATTTTTGTGCGGCAAAATCTGACATTTTTGTCATATTTTTGATAGCATTGATGGCGAATCGAGCCGCGTAAGGTGGTGGTTGTTTCGCTGGTAAATCTCAGACAGCGGGGTGGCGCAGACAGAGCGACTAACACGGACTGTGGAGTTAACCATGGCGTTTTGCGGAACCACACCGGCCCCCTATGTCACTGTGTAACAATTCCTTAATTGGCGAGATGGCCCAAGGTGTTGTGTATTCGAAGTAAGCGAACTGTATAAATGGGTAAATTATCTTTGCTCAACATCGATATCTCACGAAACATCGTTCATAACATTTGAACATAGTAGGCCGAAGCAAACGGTCTCACGGCCTCAGCCTACACGCACCTGGAGCTTTCCCTACGGCCCGAAACATTCGGTGTCTCGTTGGCCTACCAACAACAATCGTTTTGAGAAGCTCCCCTGATTCGACCAGCTGCGTTGTCCTGCAGCTGATATTAGGCTTCGGATTGTGGGCGCCGGCAGAAATTTGCTTTGTCTACCCACAGGACTGTAGACAGTATTCAACGGAGAGCTAGCGGACTGGCACATGTGAGCATCGTGAGGTTGTGCAGTCTATGTACTCGCGTCCAAACGTAGGGTTGGGCGGAGCCTTCTCTGGCGTTGAGACCGCTCCTTCTTCTGCACAGGCAGTATGTTCTTAGAATGAAACTCATTTGCGCACTGCTGCTATGCTCTTTACACATTCGAGGCCCTCTGACAGGGGGCATGCCCATGCGTGCAGCTGCATAGTTACAGGAGAAGGGGAATTTCGTTTCATCCTTTAACAGTGCTCCTTTTCGTTATCTACTGGAACTGGGGGGTCCGGTGTTGCGATATGCGTTTTCGAGACGTTGGCGTTTGTGTCAAATATTTGTTTGGTAGTGCTGACGGCCAATCTCTGTATGCGTGATGGCTGTTGGTATGCAGACAATTGAAGCTGCGGAGTTAAGCAGAGAGCTATCGCCGCGACCAACGGGAATCGTGCAGGTACTGGTTAACACACAAGACAGCGGGTTGCGCAGCTCAAACGGGCGCTTATGGTTTGACAGTGCGCCACGCTGTCCTGTGTTGGACGTAGTTGCAAATACTGAATATGCCACTGAATTGCGTTCGAGTTCGGTATCCCGGGGCAAACGATTTGTAGCACGCCAGCACAGTAGGCCATAGTTGGCATAGGCAAACGGAAGCAGCCTCTCGATCTGCATCCGCGGGTTTGTACTCGCACATCTTGAGCATTTTCGATTAATATTCGTCTTCTGACAAGGCGCGATGCAACAAAGACGCCCCATGCAACTGACTGCATGGCCCAGCAGTTGGGAGTAGGCTTGCGCTTCGTTCTTTTGCCCAGGTTGAAATAATTTCCGTGACGACTGGACTATACCAGGGGTTTGGCGGTGCAATAGATTCCTTGCATGTTTAAACATGGTTGGACTATGCAGCTTGCGTGACCGCGACTACGCTTGCTATATGCCAGAGTCTTTCGTGCCGTTGGAAATTCCTGCCGACTCGACCAGAAAGTATGAGCATGAGTGAAAGGTCATCTGCCGAATGCGGCGGTGGGGTTCCTTACGTTCACGCTGTCTGCTGGCATGGACGCGTGTGCGCATCTAGTTCCTCTGCTTGAAAGGTTGGCCACGACTGAGAGCACAACAAATACGAACTGTGGAATCAATTCCCGCGATTGCACGGGGGGACGCTCAACTTGTTGCTTCTTGTGTAGGTATTAGCTAACACGACAGCGAAGCCCGCAACACCAGCGCGTGCTTGGGTTCCAACCTTCTCAGAAAATTTGGAGAGGCTCGTCAAGCTCTTATGCTTAAGAGGAACTGCAATTCATGAATCTTTCACAATTTTTCGTTTGACTGCAGCTGCTCCCGGAAACGTGTGCATGGCGCCCCAACATACTAGGTAGAGACACGCGGGAGCCAAGCCCTCGCTGTGCGCGCACCAGATGTTTCGCATGTCCTGACCTTTTTGGATTGTCGTTAATCTTACATCAAAGCACGACTCGATTAGGACGCCCCGTGAGGTTCGGTGCCTCTTCTTGTAGGTGGTATAAAAGCTACGTGTGTTTCACTTGCCCTGATTGGAACCAGTACCGCCTGCCTATAAGATTAAACGTAAGCAGCGATGAGCGGAGAGCCAATGGGCCTGCATGTGGAAACCTCCTGGTTTGTGTGCTCGCATATAAAACCGCGTTGAGGCGAAACCCTTACTGGCGTCTCTCTCTAGGGCTGTTTCGCACAGGCAGTATGCCCTTGCAAGCAAATTCGCTTGCTCGGGGTGCTTGTGGCTTGTACACGTTTCAGGCTGTTGTATGGACTCCATCTATGCATGTGTGGATGCGTTCATATATACGGAGTTGTAATGTGTGACTTGGACGGTTGTGCCTTTTTGCGTGGTCCTGTTAGGTATAGTTTGTGGGGCGGGGTGATGCGCCGCTGCCGAATGCACGCGCGTGACAGAGTCTGGCATTTGCGTCGAACGGTTGGTAGTCTTGACGGCAAGTCGGATTATGTGGGATGGTATTTGTTCTGCTGATCAACGGAGAAACGTAAGCCGGGCCACTGCCTGCAGCGAAGTTAAGACAAATCGTGTGAATGTTCATGGCTCTAGAACCCTCAGTTGGTCGTAGGTATTACATGAAAGGGCGCGGAGCTTCTAGTTCAGGCTGGCGTTCCTGATTTTCGGCAGGACTAGCCTAGCTGACCTGTGTTTGGAGTAGTCGCAATTAATGAATGTCCCACAGACTTTCGCTTTAGTCCTGGAAATCACAGAAACGTGATCATTGTGGCCCAGCATACTAGGCCGCAGCAAACGGAGTGAGAGCCCAAAGTCTGCAGGCTCGGGATTATTTCTATGCGTCTCGACATTTTCGATAGGCGCTAGCCTTCCAACGAAGATATTGGACAAGGACTCCCTATGCGGTGAGATGCACAGTTTTGCAGCTGGCATTAGCTTGTGTTTCGTTGCCCGGTGTGGAATCAGCTCCTTCTGCCGACAATCGTACACGACAGTCGTATCGTGCGCAATATTGGACGGAGGCCTAGGGGACTTCAGTATGTGGGCATCGCTGTCATGACCTACGACCACGGTTGTGCGAAGCCTTCCTTATCGTCGAACTCTCGCGCTGTTTTCCCCAGCATGTATGCAGTTACAGGCAAGCTCGTGTGGCTCGGCCATGGACTGATCTACGCTTCAGGCAGTCTAATGAAAGGCATGGGCGTATATGTGCTTATGCGCACGTCATGGGCCGCGATATTACTGGCAGCGAGTCCAGCTATGCAGGGCGGTATTTGCTGTGCAGAAAACGGGAGTAGCGAAGGGCTGTCAGCAGCCGAACGCGTGACGAATACGGATTCTGTAAACAATCATAGGCGCTGAGCCCCATAGCTCATTATGTAGGTATTACGCAGCACAAAAAAAGGCGAAAACCGCAGCGCAAACGGATATTCCTGGTTCGGCGAGAAGCGTCAGGCGGGTTTACGTCCAGATGAGGTGCGGTTTATGAATGCGTTCTCGATTCTTGTTTGAATTCGGCACCTTGCGTTGCAGCGCTCATAGATATTCAACGTACGGAGTAGAAATGGGGTGAAGTAGGCTATCAGCCTGCACGGACGAGATGTTTATACCGTATGGCTTCAACATTTGGGCTTCTCGTTGGAACCGCATGCAGCCAGCTGCATAGTTTTCCATATGCTCTTAAGCCTGCTGTTGGTTTCGCCTGCTCGGGGTGAATGCAGCCCCGCTTTCCGATAGCAGTATACACAATACTTGGCGGAGAACTAGCTAACGTGAAGGTGTGGTTGTTGTGCGGTTATGCTTATGTGCTGGCTCCTGTTGATGCGGAATGGCGAGGCGGTTTTTCCATTGCGATCCTGCGCTGCTTTTCACAGGATGTAGGGACGGATGAGGACTTGTTTCTACCTGGCGCGGGAAGGAGCTCGTTGACAACTCAGGCTCTCTGATAACAAGCACGGAGGTATATAAGCGAATCATGCACACAGCCTTATAGCTACAGTGTAAGGAAAAGCTGAAGATGGCTCCTGACGCCCCCGTAACCGTTTTTGGTACGTACTGGAAAGAGGTGCCACGCCACGGCAATACGCGTTTGCAAGACAGCGTCCGGCATTTGTGTCAAACGTCTTTTACGACTCCGGGGTTTGTATGATGGCAGTTCTACGGATAACCGGAATGGCGGAGGGTGGGCCATGCACGGTTGAGCGTGAACTGTGAGAAGTATGGCGCCTACCCTAGTAACTTTTTCGCTCATAGCTCACTGTGTAGGTACTATTCGGCATGGAAGAAAGCGAGACTGCAGGCGCAAGCGGATGCATCTAGTTTGGCGAGAGCAGTCTGGCGTATAGTCTGAAAGTGCAATTTGTGAATGACGCATTCATGCGTTGCACTTGCATTGTGGTTTCTCACGGCGAAGTGCTCAGGGCACTCCAAGATGGCACGCAGAGGCACACCGGGAGACGGCCCTTGATCTGCACGCACCGGAGGTTCCCTGTATCTCTTGAACATTTTCGAGTGTCATTGCTCTTCGAAAAAGCAGCGATTCGACAAGGATGCCTCATGCAGCCGTCCGCACGTTTCTGCAGTTTGATTTTAGGGATGGGCTTTGTGCGCTTGTCCTGGTCGAAATCAGTTCCGTCTGCGAGGCAGCTGATGTGCAGTATTTAGCGGAGCTTAGGCGGGCTTGCATGCGCGATCCTCCGGGGTTATGCAGGTTATGCGCTTGCGTGTTCGGAAGCTTTACGGTGAAGCCTTCTCCGGCGATGCGATCGCACGCCTTACTAACCAGGAAGTGAGCACGTAGAAGCAAACTGATCTGTGCTCGGCGCAGTTTTGGGAATGTTCATGCTTCGGCTGCTTCATGCCACGGTTGGAGGTCCATATGTGGGCATCCAGATTATTGCTGCAGTATGTTGGGAAGTAACAGCTCGCTGTCTCGTTTCCGTGCTCGTCTTATGTATCTAGTGGGATGGGGTGCTTCGACGCTGCAATGTGCGTTTGTGTGACAGAGCCTGGTATTTGAGTCAACCGTTTGGTAGTAGTGGTGGCGCGCTCGGCAGTGTGTGATGGTAATTGATAGGCGCACGACAGAAACCGGGCAAGGGCATGCCGCTGCCGACAGCTTGACCAACGTTAAATGGGTAAATGCACATAGTGTTTCAACGAGACAACACGGGTTTTGTAGCTCATGTTTTCGTTATTAGACAAAACAAAAAAGGACGGAACCGTCAGGGCTGGTTAGTAACAACCAGTGCTTCGTGCAAGGTGGGCGCAGTTAATGAATGTGTCAATACGTTTCGCTTTAGTTCGGCATATCGCGTCAAAGTGATCGTCACATTCCAACATATAAGGCAAAGTCGAACGGGAAGCAAACGCTGGGTCTGCTTCCCGTTTGCCTCTGGTTATTATGTTGGAGTGAACGTGAAGTCTGCTTCTCGCGAGCTGGCAAGCACACCCGGGGTCTGCGCGTACGGAGTGTTTCCCCTGCATGTCAAACATCTTCAAATCTCATCGCTCTTCAAACCATAATTGAATCGATAAAGGCGGCCCACGGAGCCAGCTGCATATTTGTGCAGTTGGTATGAGACTTTCGCATAAGTCGGCTGCCCTGACTGAAGTCAGTTTTTTCCGTCAATAGGAGCAGAAACAGTATTCGGTGGGTAGCTTAGAGGACCTGCATGCGTGAGCATGGCGGTGATATTCTCTTTGCGTGCGCGCGTTTAGGGCCGCCGCGTAACGACGCCTGTTCCTCCGCCATGCACGCATGCGGTTGTTGCCAGGACGTGCGCCCTTACTAGCAAAATAACCTGCCCTAGCACTCTGTGGGCTCGTTTGCACCTGCAAATGCCAGGCGTTGATGTATGCGCGCATTCATTCAGATTCACAGAGCTACTGTCTGAGAAGGCGTAGG
>NW_013568800.1:321-808 GCF_000499745.2 Eimeria mitis | reverse complement strand
GTCTGTTTCCCAGCAGACGACGGGCAGGCGTTCGACAGCGAATCATGCACAATTTACCGACAGCAACATTAGACAGGTTATTATCGTTCCCAGACCTGGGGGCGTATCGTACAGCGAGAACGTCCGAGACAACATGGCGTCGGTTTGAGACATACAGCATGTACGAGAAGGCACCGAGCGGTTCCTCAATTCCTCCAGCGCCGACGAGACATGCAACACCTGCAACGAGCTTGCGTCGATTTCCCCAACTTAACGGTAACGCATGTTCACAGTGATAAGCCATGTTTCTGTCAGCCCCAAAACATCTAGCAAACGCCAACAACAGACGATCCGCAAACGCGATCGTGGAGGAGTCGTGGCGGCACTTATTGCTACCCTTCCGAAGATGCTGGAAGCTGCGACGCTGCAGCGCCTCCTACGCAACTCATCTGTCATCTCCCCTCGCGCACACAGCTGCAAACCAATAGGCCATGAACAGCTCCTCCCC
>NW_013568800.1:0-221 GCF_000499745.2 Eimeria mitis | reverse complement strand
GCCAACAACAGACGATCCGCAAACGCGATCGTGGAGCAGTCGTGGCGGCACTTATTGCTACCCTTCCGAACATGCTGGAAGCTGCGACGCTGCAGCGCCTCCTACGCAACTCATCTGTCATCTCCCCTCGCGCACACAGCCGCAAACCAATAGGCCATGAACAGCTCCTGCCTGCACCGTGTACCGCTTCTCACAAGCCGAAAATCCTGGACTGCAAAACG
>NW_013568799.1:0-342 GCF_000499745.2 Eimeria mitis | reverse complement strand
GCTCAACGCAGCAGCACCAACGGCCACGCGGGGTGCCTGCTCTGCCTCTGAGGCGACTGCTACGCTAAACCCAAGCAGCAGCAGCAGCAGCAGCAGCAGCAGCTGCTGCTGCTGCTGCTGCTGAAGCAGCAACTGCAGCAGCAGCAGCAACTGCAGCAGGAGCAACTGTAGCAGCAACTGCAGCGGCACGAACTGCAGCAACAGCAACTGCAGCAGCAGCAACTGCAGCAGCAGAAACTACAGCAGCAAGTGTAGCAGCAGCAGCAACTATAACAGCAGCATCTACAGCAGCAGCAACTGCAGCAGCAGCAGCAAGCGCAGCAGCAACGCAGCACCCGAATA
>NW_013568798.1:490-719 GCF_000499745.2 Eimeria mitis | reverse complement strand
CTGCTGCTGCTGCTGCTGCTGCTGCTGCTGCTGCTGCTGCTGCTGCTGCTGCTGCTGCTGCTGTGTGTGTACAGCGCAGCTTTGGGGCTGTTTATGTATGCACGAGTTAATTAATAATAATAAAGAGAAGAATAACCATTAAAATTAAAAATAAACAAAAAATATATATCTCTAGGGCGAGCAGCATCAGCCTGCGTTTTCTCTTTTTTATTATTTTTTAGTTTTGTCT
>NW_013568798.1:302-465 GCF_000499745.2 Eimeria mitis | reverse complement strand
AAAAAAAAAAAAAAAAAAAAAAAAAAAAAAAAAAAAAAAAAAAAAAAAAAAGATGAAGCTGTACATACACCCGGCAGCAGCAAAACAAAACACCCCATAAACCTTTCTGTAGATACACCTGAAACAGCGCCTTTTATACAGTCAACTGAGCAGCAGCAACAAA
>NW_013568798.1:0-236 GCF_000499745.2 Eimeria mitis | reverse complement strand
GCCTGTCTCCGCCTATACACCCGGGGGGCCAGCTGGGGGCCTGCAGCTGGGGGGGAGGAGACAGTCCCCGTAAAAATAATTACGGCTTTTTGTGTTTAATCAAAGAGAGAAACGCGCTGCAGTGAAAGTAAAGAGTTTATATAACAGCGCTACTCCACGCAGCTTACCCCCTCTCTCTCTCCCCCCCCACCCTGCTCTCTCAGCTCAGAGCCGGGGGGCCGCGGGCACGCAGCCGG
>NW_013568797.1:9810-12231 GCF_000499745.2 Eimeria mitis | reverse complement strand
TTCCTGTAGTTGCTGCTGCTGCTGTTGTTGCTGCTGCTGCTGTTGCTGCTGCTGCTGCTGCTGCTGCTGCTGCTGCCGGCGAGCGCTGGCACAGAATGAGGCTCACCGTGTTGTCCTCAGCTGCTGCGCAGATGACTGAAGGAGAAAGAAAGGAGACAGCATGAATATCGTCTCCAGGGTAGTGTGGGTTGAAAGAAACACAGCTGAGCTGTTGCTGCTGCTGCTGCTGCTGCTGCTGCTGCAACTCTTCCCCTTCTGTCTGCTGCAAGCGAGAATCATTCCTCCCGCTGCTGCTGCTGCTGCTGCTGCAGTTGCTGCTGCTGCTTCTGCTGCAGCTGCTAGTGTATAGGCAGAGACAATGACCCTTAGAAAACGCAAAGGAGACAGTCCCTAGGGGGCCCCCTGCTGCAGCAAAAGAACGCTTGCTGTCTCCGCAGGGCAGCTGCAGCATGGGGGCCCCCTGAGTGAAGGAGAAGGCACAGAGTTCGCTGCCTCTGACACCAACAGCCACGTGCTGCTGCAGCAGCACGAAACCATCATCTTCCTGCTGCTGCTGCTGCTGCAGCCAGGGGCCCCCCGACCCAGCGAGGCCCCCCTGAGGGAGCAAACAAACAAAGCTGCTGATCTGTGACACTCTGACTGCATGCAGCTGCTGAATATACACTTGCTGATGCACCCACAACTCGCTGCTGCTGCTGCTGCTGCTGCTGTTGCTGCTGCTGCTGCTGTTGAGAGCAATACGAAGAATAAGGACCCGCCCGTCTCCGCCGCAGCAGAAAGTGAAGCCCCCGCAGCAGCTGAGGGCGCAGACGCGTCTCCTGGGGTGTATCTCCACTAGCGGCTGCTGCACTGCAGCACGAGGAGAGGCCCAATCCCAGTACTGCCCCCGGTGTGGCTGCTGCTGCTCCGCTGCTGCTGCTGCTGCTGCTGCTGCAGGGACTTGCAGAAGCACCACATGGAGAGTCCCGTGTTCATCACCCAGCAGAAAGACTGCAGACAAGACAGAAGAAACCTTGAGCTGCTGCGGTGTTGTCTGAGACACCAGAGCGATGCAGCACATCACTCTGTTCGTCGTGCGGCTGCTGCTGCTGCTGCTGCTGCTGCTGTTGCTGCAAGGCGCAGCCTGCGGGCCCTTGCGGTACCGAGGCAGGCACACAGTGGCCAGCTGCTGCAGCTGCAAGGCACTGCCAGCATCATCAGATGCAGCAGCAGCAGCAGCAGCAGGAGCAGCAGCAGCAGGTACAGCAGCAGCAGAGGTCCCAGGGTGCTGCTGCTGCTGTCCCCAGCAGTAGAACTTCACGGCGCCTGTATGGGCCCCAGCGACAACAAAGCCAGCAGCAGCAGCTGCTGCAGCTTCAGAAGAGCTATCTAGGCCTGTCAGCTCCGCCCAGCTGCTGCTGCTGCTGCTGCTGCTGCGGGCCAGCGGCAGCAGCGTGCTGCTACAAGCAGCAGCAGCAGCAGAAGCAGCAGGTGGAGCTGAAAGGGGGCCCAGTGAAAAGACAGAAGAAGACGAAACACGAACTCCGCAGAAGGCCTCTGCTGCTGCCCATGCAGTGCCTTGTAACATGTTACACCCTCCCTGCTGCTGCTGCTGCTGCTGCTGCTGCTGCTGCTGCTGCTGCTGCTGCTGCTGCTGCTGCCGTAGACATGAGATGAGCCCCCTGATGGGCCGGAGGAGACACATGCGGATGCATCCATCTGCCCCCCCAAGAAGGAGACAGTCATCAACAACCCCTGTAGCTGTTATGGGAGAGGGGACGCAGCAGAGCAGCAACCAACGAAACGGTGTTTCTGCTGCTGCTGTTGCTGCTGCTGCTGCTGTTGCTGCTGCTGCTGTTGTTGCTGCTGCTGCTGTTGCTGCTGCGCAACGGGCAACGAGATAAACGTGGCCATAGTTTGTTGATATAATTAAATTGTCTCCTTCTGTCTCCTCGCAGCAGCAGAAGAAGACCTCTCTAATGAAGTCCTTGCTGCTGCCTCCTAGCCAGCCACAACCCCCCTTGCACACTCCTGCTGCTGCTGCTGCTGCTGCCGCTGCTGCTCTTGCTTCTGCTGCTGCTGCTGCAGAACTTGGTGGGGCATCAGCAGCAGAGGATGTCTCTGTCAAACCCCACGCGGCTGAAGTGTCTCCTGTCTCCCCCGTTGCTACTTCTTCAGGCCCCCCTGTAGCAGCAGCAGCAGCAGCAGCAGCAGCAGCAGCAGCAGCGTTTGCAGATGTTTCTGTTACTGTTGCATCTGCCGTTGTTTCTGTTGTTGTTTCTGCTGTTGCTGCTGCTGCTGCTGCTGCTGCTGTTGCTGCTGCTGCCACACGACAACTCCAAGTCCAGCTTTCTAAACCTGCAGTTGTCATTACGCCTTGGCCCGTGCTCTGTGTCCCCTGCTGCTGTTGCTGCTGCTGCTGTTGTTGCTGCTGCTGTTGCC
>NW_013568797.1:7494-9710 GCF_000499745.2 Eimeria mitis | reverse complement strand
CTAAACCTGCAGTTGTCATTACGCCTTGGCCCGTGCTCTGTGTCCCCTGCTGCTGTTGCTGCTGCTGCTGCTGCTGTTGCTGCTGCTGCTGTTGCTTCCGCTGCTGCTGCTTACGGAGCTTCTCTCGCTTAAGGGGAGGCTGCTCCTGCTGGCGTTGCGCTGTCTCCTGCTGAAAAGGAGACAGTGTCTCCTTCGTGTCTGCATCTACGGCTGCTGCGTGTGTCCTTCGAGCAGCAGCATCTGCAGCAGCAGCAGCAGCAGCAGCAGCAGCAGGACTTGCAGCTGTGTTGAGTTGGGGAGGATTGCTCATCTGTTGTGTGTGTAGGTCCTGCAGCATCAGCAGCAGCTGCTTGCTGCTGCTGCTGAGGTGCTGCAGCAGGGCCCCACGCAGCGGCTTTAGTGCTTCAAGGGGCCACAGCTTGCTGCAGCCATCTTCTCCTCCAGAAGCAAAGACAGCAGCAGCAGCAGCAGCAGCAGCAGCAGCAGAATATATTTTACTTGCTGCTACGGAACGAACCCCACGGCCCCTATGCGCATCTAGGGTGTATAGGCAGGGGCCCCCCAAACACCAAACTCTAACGGTTGCATCCTCACCCCCTGACAGCAGCAGGAAACTGCAGCAAGCAGCCTGCAGCAGCAGCAACTCCAACCTCTTGCTGCTGCTGTCTGGGGTGTACTGTCCCCTCTCCTGCTGCTGCACCTGTTGCAGATGGTAATACTGCTGCTCCTGGTGCTGCAGATGATCCTGCTGATGCTGTTTTTGCTGCTCCGGACGACTCTGCTTCTGCTGCTGCTTCTGCTGCAGCTGCTGCAGCAGCAGCAGCTGCTGCTGCTGCAGTTGCTGCTGCTGCAGCAGCTGCTGCTGCACCTTCAAGAGAGGCAAAATGTTGAGGAAGCAGACACTCCAGATGCGTGATTTGTGCCCTCGCAGCACGGAGACACATTTGTAAGAAAACGGAGAAAGGGGGGCCCCCCCAGCCACGGTGGGGGGCCCCCCAGCTACGATCGGGGGGCCCCCAGCAGTACCCTGCGCTTCAGGCTGGTTGCTGCTGAGCGCATGCAGCAGCTTGTCTACTGCTGCAACAACAGCTGTTGCGGTAGGTATCGGATGATCTCCTGTTACTGCTGCCGTCGCTGCTGCTGTAGCTGCTGCTTCTGCTGCTGCTGCTGTTGCTGCTTCTGCTGCTGCTGCTGCTGCTGTTGCTGCTGCTGCTGCAGTGGGCATGCGCAGCCACAATCTTATTTCTCTATCGTCTGAGGCCGAGGCTAAGAGGGCCCCCTCAGCAGCAAACGCCAAAGCGAAGAGGCCCCCTCTGTGCCCTTTTAAGAGCTGGATTAGCACCAGGGACGCAGCAGCAGCAGCAGCAGCAGCAGCAGCAGCAGAACTGGTTGTTGTTGCTGCTGCTGCAGCTGCTGCTGTTTGGCTTGACCTCAGCAGCTCTGCTGCGTCAACTCGCAGCAGCCAAACAAACACCTCCGAGAAGGCAGTGCCTCCAGCTAGGAACAGCTGCAGCTGTTGCTGCTGCTGCTGCTGGTCCTTGCAACAGCAGCAGTTGCTGCTGCCGCAGCATCTGATGCTGCTGCTGCTACGGCAGCAGCGGCAGGAGGAGGAGCAGCAGCTGGTGCTGGTGCTGCAGCTGCAGCAGCTGCTACTGCAACTGCTGCATGTGCCTTCAGCCCCCGCAGACGGCAGCAGCAGCGCCCTTGTTGCTGCTGCTGCTTGCAGCTGCAGCGAGCCCTTGCTGCAGCGCAGCTGCAGCACCACAGCCCCAGATGTTGCATGCATTATACGCAGCAGCCCATCGGAGTAAAGTGCCAACAGATACACGCCGATGCAGCAGCCTCCTGCTGCTGCTGTTGCTGCTGCTGTTGTTGCTGCTGTTGCTGCTGTTGTTGATGATGCTGCTTCGAGGCAACAGCCTCCTGCTGCTTCTGCTGCTGCAGTTGCTTCGGTATCCGTGGGTATTGTTGCTGCTGCTGTTGCCATTGTTGCTGATTGTGCTGCTTCTGCAAATGCAGAGCGTGCTGCTGCTATTTCTGCTGCTGCTCCACCCACTGCTGCTGCTGCTGCAGCAACTGCTGCTGCTGCTGCTTCTTGGCTTCTCGGGCACCCCAAAAAAATAAACTCTGTCGTCAGCACTCTTCTTGTATCTCTCTGCATAAAAATCTGCTGCAGCCGGAGCTGCCCCCTTTCCTGTGTGGGGTGTGGGCCCCCC
>NW_013568797.1:6190-7380 GCF_000499745.2 Eimeria mitis | reverse complement strand
GCCGTAGGCAGCAAGGAGGCCCCCACGTTCTCTAAGGCCCAGCACGTGTTCACTGGGGCTGAAATACACTGCAGCAAGGGGGGCCCCTCCCTGCAGGGCCCCCTTCCCCTGTGGAGGGGGCCCCCCCTCTTGTTTTCCTTGCTGCAGCGGTGGGGGAGAGGGGGCCCCTGCAAGGGAGGCTGGGCCCACACCCTCTCCAGCACCATATGGGGGCCCTGGGGCCCCTCCTCTGCTGTACAGGGGGGCCCCCTGAAACAACGGGTATACCCTGATGGTGTTGGCTACAGCAGCAAAGAGGAAGGACCCACAGTCCGATATCTCCATAGCCTTCACACTACCGGTGCAGCCAACCCTCTCAACAGAGACAGGGAGATGGGGGCCCCAGGGGGGCCCCCAAGGGGGGCCCCCATTGGGGCCCCAAGGGGGGCCCCAGGGCTCTGTGGGGGCCCCTCTCGAAACACTGGAAAGGGCCCCCAATGGGGGCCCCTGGGACTCCAACCCCGCAGGGGCCCCACAGGGGGCCCCTTCGGGGGCCCCAGAGTGGATCGCTTGGGTAGCTCCAAAGGAGTGCTCATCGGGGGCCCCTTGGTGGGGGGCCCCACAGGGGGCCCTTCCGGGGGCCCCCCCGGGCCCCCCTGTCTGTTTCATGCGGCGAAACAGTCAGGATAAAGATTAGGAGGTGATGGAAGAAGCAGGGATAAAGTATTGGGGCCCCAAGGATATTCTTTTTTACTAAATATGATGCATTACAAACCCTAAACCCTAATAGCTGCAGCAAATGAGGGGCCCCAGGGGCCCCCGATCTTCTGGTCCTCAGGCCCTAGAGGGGGTACTGTGAATTCATTTGGCTGTAACAACAAAAAAACTGAACTCAATAACAGGTAATGGCGACAAAGGGGGGCCCCCAGGCGGGGGCCCCTCCTTCACAACATCAGAGGGGGCCCCCAGGGGGCCCCCAGGGGGCCCCCACGTGGTGCTCCGATCGGTATCATTGAATCGTAAACCCTAAACCCTAAACCCTTATACTCAATCTAGAAGCCCTAGACGCCTAAGCAAAAATGATAAGCCTGTAGACTGAAACACTAAACCCTAAACCCTAGACCCGAAACCCTAAACCCTACAGCGAGTCACCCCGAAACACTAACCGTTGTACTGAAACCCTAAACCCTAAAACCCTAGACTGAAACCCT
>NW_013568797.1:5872-6124 GCF_000499745.2 Eimeria mitis | reverse complement strand
CTGAAACCCTAGACCGTCAACACAATGAAACTAGGGTCACCTAGATCTGACCTGAAAACCCTAAACCCTAAACCCTAAACCCCGATCCCTGGAAGCCTTAGTGTGTGCTGCATACTGTTGCCATCGGATGTATAAACCTTGTTGTCTGCCGAGCAGTCAACCATAAACCCTAAACCCTAAACCTCCTCAACTCAAACCTCTCCGTCACCTAAACTCTCTGCTACCCCTAAACCCTAAACCCTAAAGCTGCGG
>NW_013568797.1:5416-5772 GCF_000499745.2 Eimeria mitis | reverse complement strand
AGCAAACCCTCAATGCAGCAACCAGCTGTCACAGCACTCTACACAGCAGCAGCGGCAGCAGAGCTGCAGCAGCTGCTGCCTCTACAAGTGCTGCTGCTGCTGCTGCTGCTGCTGCTGCTGCAGGAGGCCGCCAGTGCAGCAAATGTGAGAATCCCATCAAGCCGAAGGCTCGGAGCTCGCGCAAGGCAGCCAGCAGCGTTTGCTGCTGCTGTTTCTGCTGCCACTGCTGCTGCTGCTGCTGCTGCATCTGCTGCTGCTTCTCCTGCTGCTAAAGAAGCCTCAACTGGCCCTAGTTGCAGCAACTGTACGCCCGATGCTCCTGCCGGCTCGATTCTGCGTAGCAGCAGCAGCAGAAA
>NW_013568797.1:4865-5316 GCF_000499745.2 Eimeria mitis | reverse complement strand
TATATATATATATATATATATATATATATATATATATATATATATATATATATATATATATTATATACAGCATATGCAGCTGCTGCTCCAGCTGCTGCACCAAGTTGCTGCAGTCATTTGAGGCGCAGCAGAAAGACAAGATTGCTGCAGCAAACCCTCAATGCAGCAACCAGCTGTCACAGCACTCTACACAGCAGCAGCGGCAGCAGAGCTGCAGCTGCTGCTGCCTCTACAAGTGCTGCTGCTGCTGTTGCTGCTGCTGCTGCTGCTGCTGCAGGAGGCCGCCAGTGCAGCAAATGTGAGAATCCCATCAAGCCGAAGGCTCGAAGCTCGCGCAAGGCAGCCAGCAGCGTTTGCTGCTGCTGTTTTCTGCTGCCACTGCTGCTGCTGCTGCATCTGCTGCTGCTTCTCCTGCTGCTTCTCCTGCTGCTAAAGAAGCCTCAACTGGCCT
>NW_013568797.1:4078-4765 GCF_000499745.2 Eimeria mitis | reverse complement strand
GCATCAGCCACAGGAGCAGCAGCAGCATCAGCCACAGGAGCAGCAGCAGCATCAGCCACAGGAGCAGCAGTAGCATCTGTACAAGCAACAGCTCCGTAGCAGGCAGCCTCCACATCCAGCAGCAGCAGCAGCAGCAGCAGCAGCAGCTGTAGCAGCACCGACACGAACACCACCAGTGGCGCCGGAACCAGCAACAGCAGCAGCAGCAACAACAGCAGCAGCACCAGCAGGAGTGACAGCAGTAGCAACAACCCCAGCAACAGCGAGAGCAACAGCAGCAACGCAAGCAACACCAACAGCACCAGCAGCAGCACTAGCAGCAGCAAAAGCACTAGCAGCTACAGCAACAGCAACGGCATTAGCAGCAACAGCAGCACCAACAGCAACTGCGCTAGCAGCAACAGCACTAGCAGCAACAGCACTAGCAGCTACAGCAGCACCAACAGCACTAGCAGGAAGAGCAGCAACAACAGCAGCAGCAACAGCAGCAGCAGCAGAAGAAGCAGCAGCAGCTGGATGATGGATACCAAGTCGCGTGGGCCGTTGGGTGACCACTGGTCCACACTTAATCCCGTGGGCGTCGCTGGAGAGATCATAAATTCCAGCTTGAATATTTTCGTATATTTTACGCGCTGTTAGAATAAAAGCCTGAAATAAATATAAATATATTTATACTCTTTAGTTAAA
>NW_013568797.1:3020-3198 GCF_000499745.2 Eimeria mitis | reverse complement strand
CAGCAAAAGCACTAGCAGCTACAGCAACAGCAACGGCATTAGCAGCAACAGCAGCACCAACAGCAACTGCACTAGCAGCAACAGCACTAGCAGCAACAGCACTAGCAGCTACAGCAGCAGCAACAGCACTAGCAGGAAGAGCAACAACAACAGCAGCAGCAACAGCAGCAGCAGCAAC
>NW_013568797.1:1103-1919 GCF_000499745.2 Eimeria mitis | reverse complement strand
CAGCAGCAGCAGCAGCAGCAGCAGCAGCAGCAACAGCAGCAACAGCAGCAACAGCAGCAGCAGCAGCAGCCGGAGCAGCAGCAGCAGCATGGTACCTTCTTGAAAGGTGACTTCTCTCCTTTCTAGATCTGATTTGTTGCCGACGAGAATGATCGTCATATGGGGGTTCGAGTTTTGCCTCACCTCCTCCAGCCAGCGGGAGAGATGAATGAAAGTATCTCTCCTGACCACACACCACACGCATCAATACTCTGCTGCTGCTGCTGCTGCTGCTGCTGCTGCGGTGGCTGCGGTTGCTGCGGTTGCTGCGGCTGCGGTTGCTGCGGTGGCTGCTGCTGCGGCGGCGGCGGTGGCAGTGGGAATGCCGCTGGCGGCGCCACGGGACGCTGCTGCTGTGGGTGCAGCAGCTCCTGCAGCAGCTGCTGCTGCTGTCATCCATGGGGCTGCTGCTGCTGCTCGTAGTGCTGCTGCTTCTGCTAGCTCTACTGCTGCTGCGACCCCTGCTGCTGCTGCTGCTACTGCTGCTGCTGCAGTGTACAGACAGCTCACACCCACCTCGATATGTCGTACACCAGAAGAGCCCCAGCAGCCCCTCGGTAATATGAACGGGTTATCGACCGGAAAGACTCCTGACCCGCGCTGCAGCAGCAGCAGCAGCAGCAACATTAGCAGCAGCAGCAGCAGCATTAGCAGCAGCAGCAGCAGCAGCAGTAGCAGGAGCAGCACTAGCAGCAGCAGCAGGATAGTGAGAAGCAGCAGCAGCACGCATCTCTAAGAAGCGGTACTAAAGGGGTTGTTGAGCATCTCCTGAGCGCA